>NC_089874.1:79407500-79540000 GCF_040182565.1 Anser cygnoides
CTGTTCACCAGGTAGGTATCTATATTTGGTTTTATTGTGTTCTGCCTTTTCATAATGTGCCTTCATATTTTATTCAACCCAATAATCCCAAGCCCTGTTTTTAATCAAATGATTTTTTGATTCATCACCTTTTCCATGCAATTCTAGAGCTTTTTTGTTATATTACATTTGACTACTTGGACATATACATGTTCTAAGAAAAAGCTTCATTAGGTAAATGTAATTGACAATTACATTTTAAAAACAGAAAATATAAATGGTACATAGGGTAAGCATTCAATCAAATTTTATTACATCACAAATTACTTTTATGGCAAGGTTTGGCTAAAATTTTATTTTTGTAACTGAACCAACCCTTCCAAAGAACTCTTTGAGAGTTCTAATAAGTTAAGTTCTAATACTTAAACAGAGGGGAATTGATGTAATTTCTCCTAAGGTTCCTTCTGTGGAAGTGGAGAATGTAGAGTAACAATTTATTTTCAATTAAAGCTAAAACTCATTTAATTATGTCAGCCCGATATTCATTTTCATTTCATTTCAAAAATGGCATCATGGTTCCATATGAAAATGACATCATGGTTCCACCTGAACATGGCATGCTTGTTCCTGAGATGTGAAGCAAGATAAGGAGGAATTTGTAACTTCTGCAAAGTTCACAGAGGTCAGAATGCTTTCTCAATCTTTTTATTACATCCTGCTCTGTTTAAAAATAAAAAAAATAAAATAAAATAAAAGGCAAACAAACAAAACAACATACGTACAACAACCAAACAGAAAAGAGAATTTAAGCTGAGTTAACTGACCACAGATTGATTGAGAGAACAGACATTACCTTAGCGTGCTTATGTTGTTTTGGTGATACATAAAGGATTTGACCACAGTTATGCATTTCTGCAACTGACAAGAAATCACAGATTCCTCTTCTGATTGATACCCAGCATAGTGTTAAATTGACTGATTATTTTAGCTACGTTAACGTATTTTTCAGTTTCTAGAAGGCTGAAATGTGTGATGATTCCTGCAATGGACAGGAGTTGATGTATCAGATGCACACAAGAAGAAAAGCCTTGCTGTTCTGACAGTTGCTTGTTGACAGCTCCTCTGTTTGTCTTCGAGGTGACTATCCATAGACCTTTTTCCGACAGACAAGATGTTGCACAATACCACCATCTGATGCAGTCAAATTGCCCTTTCTGAGTAGTCACATACTGATTTGCTCTGGTGGGTTTTACACTCTTTTTATAACTAGACTGGCAGATAGCAGTAAACCACAACTTAGACAAAATACTTCCCCTTTTCAGAATCAGTCCTGTAATGTAATCCATACAATAAATAAAGAGAATCATGAAAAGTATCTTGTGGAATACATTTTCCTCGCCCTCCCACCTTTTTTTTTTTTTTTCCCCACAGTAAATGATTGCCTGATAACAGGTAATGATAGGTCTGCAGATTACTGCTAGTCTAAACTTCTCTTCCCACTCACTTAAAGCTGCAAAGCTAGGAAATGCCAGCCTGTGAAGGTGTAATAAGATGCTAAGGCTATTCTACAAATAACAGTTACCTATTTTGGCAGGTCCATGAGCCAGCTGGAGCTTTGAAACAGGCCTGTGTAGCAGGTCTTTTAACATAAGAATCTTGCCAAGACCAAGAGTCTTTTAAGTTTAGAAAAGCCAGTTTTAGGAAAATGATAAAATCACAACTGAAAGTTACTACTGGAGATGGAAGAGAACTCAATTCTCCATGTCCACAAATATTTTAATCTTTTTTTTTTTTTTTTAAATCTTTTAACTTCCAGCCTTGGTTTTTGTTAGCTTCACAACACCCTCAACCCAGAAAAGTCTATAGACGGGGGAGAATCTACACTTTGGGCACCAGTTCTCCTGTTTCTGTTGTCCTGGCCCACCTCACAAGTGCTCTGAGTGCACCAGGAGGATGGATGTTGTGGTTGAGCAAAGAGCACTGTACAATGAGACTCCACAGAGTAGTCTTTGTTGCTATACTGAGAACCAGGTGAGTGCAATTTTTAAGGGAGAAATTTTACACATCAGAAGGAGCATAGAGGGAGGAAGAAAGGGAAAAGAGGAATTATTATTGTTTTGCCTTTATTGTACCATCTTGTTTTGGCTTTGGCTTTAAAAGTAACTGGGTAGTTTGTTGGATAATTGTGTTTATGCTAGGGGTGAAGCGTTAATTAGCCTTGTTAAATTTGAGGGAAAAGGAGAAGATGGGAGAGGAGAGAAGAGGAGTGGAGGAAAACAGGGATTTCCTCATTTTTTTATGTCTTTGAGCTTTTTTTTTTTTTTTTTTTTTAACGAGACTTTTAGCTGGTTTAGCATTTAAACTTGGAAAACACACCGAGTCCTTGAAAACAGAAAAGATAGGGACCTAAAGAGGTAATCCATAGCATCTTCCTTCCTCCAGGCAGGATCAGAGTGGAGTTTCTGGCATTCTGGCATGAGTTTATTAATCTGTTCTGAAAACCTCCAGTATAGAGATACTTCCATCCCTTTGGCTGATATTTCCCCAATGTTTCACTATATTTACTGTATTTACCATCAAAAAAACTTTCCTGATGTTGAATATAATACCTTCATAACATGAACCCATTTTCTTTCCTTGAACACAACAAGAACAAGAAAATTTTTTTTTCAGCAGTCCTTTATGCGTTTGAAAAAATGGAGGTGAGATTTCATGAAAGTTGCTCTATCTGTGCAAACAATGCAAGCTCACTATTATTATTCATGTATTTGAAGACTTTGATCATTCCATTTGGTTTCAGAAATGAATCTTCATTTTGTGGAATATAATGTCCAAATTTGATTGAAAAATTCTAGTTTAGGCCTATCATTGTAATGTAACGTTGCTGATATTTCTACTTCAATTGTCTATGCTTGGACTGTGCATTATGGGATTAGATCTCTTCAAGTGTTTTTGAAACTTCAATTAAAAATGTATTTAGGTTGTCAGAAATGATCAGCTATCATTTATCCAGAATAAAACAGTCTTATTGTTTTTCAAAAATGTGTAATCTGTCTTTTACCACTTTCTTCCCTGCCATTCCAGCCTTCCTTTTAAAAGCAGCCATGAGATTTATTGAAAATTTAAGTACTTTTTGACAAAAATAATTTTTTCTCATACCAGTTTTATGTTGGAAGCCTCTGGAAATTTTGATATTTTTAAATGAGGAAAACTATGACTTTTCATTTGTATTTGTAGTTAAGTTGTGTATGTATCTGGAGACAGGGATTTCTTGCATGTTTGTGGTTTTTTTTTTGTTTGTTTCTTTTGACTTTTTCTTTCTTGGTTTTTCTATTTCTGTTTTACCCTTATTTTGGGGATTCAGCTGACTAGAGATATGACTGCTTGTATCTAGATTGAATGTTTGTTGAAAAAAGAGGAGATAAGATAATACCAATGTCATTTTTTTTACTTTTTTTTTATTGCTCAGACTTTTTTTTTTTTCCTGCACCTACCACTTTTTTCCTTCCTGTTTTGTTACATTGTTATTTCTTCAGTATTCATTCGAAGATCAGGAGAAAACTGGGATCTGAGAGAGGTAAGTGAATTCAAGAGGAAAAGATTCCACTAAATCTGCTTCTTTTATTTAATATTAAAATATATATATATTTTTTACTTTAAAAGCAGAGATTTTAATTATTTATTAAATGTCTCTAATTAAATGTTCTTCAAATATCTATTTTAAATGATGACTTTGTGACTGACCACATCTATTGCAAAGAAGCTGAATTTTGTTAACAAAAAGGGAACTGTAGGGTGACATTTGTTTTAGATGAACAGATATCAACAGCTGAATGGATCAGCTGGTGGTATAAATGTTTCTGAGTTCATTAAAAGAGTGTGAATGTTTCCCTGAGTTAGCCAGACCAGCATGAGGGTGTGAATATGTAGCTCAGGCCAACACAGAGTATAATAACTAAATAACCAGCAAGAGTTTTGAAGAGAGCAATGGGCTTGTCCTGGCTTCATCGTACCTATTCCTTTCTGGAGACTGGGCATGCCAGTATTATGATGGTAAACATTACTAGAGACTGCTAATGGGAATCACATTTGTACTGTGACCCAACTGTATATTGCAATCACTACATTGTGCTTGTATGCTGATTTCAGTACACTTCTGTATCACTTCTGTAAAAAAAATACCGTGTATCATCAAATACTTTCCAATAAATCTGATTTTGATCTTTAACATTGCACCTTCTGCCTGGAATATCTGAAAGAACCTGGCCAGACAGTATTGAACACTTACAGGGTTATAGCACATGCTAGATCAAGCATTTTAAGAATGTTCATGATGAAGTCTTCTCTCATTTGAATTATACTTCTGAAAGTTTATATGTCACCAATATGTGATTATTTATGATTCTGTTGTTTTCTTTGAAACTTATCATACTGCTAAATCAAAGGATGGGAAAGAAACATGTTGGTTTTAGCATCTTTTAGGTGCTGTACCGAATACAACATTTTCTCAAAGACTTAGGATCCATCTATAATGAGCTGGAGGACACACTTGAAACACTGAGAGGATAGTTCACCTATATGTTTTCTCATCTAACAATAGGTGATTTATCAAAGTGATTCTGTTGAAGGATAATAACAAATACTGTGAAGGAATTTTTATGGATTTATTGTATGAGTTGATTAAAGGCACAAATGAAATTGCAAGTTCTCTCATGCACTAAAAGCAGCATTAAGGTAAAATTCAATATTTAGAGAAAACAATATTTATATACTAAATCAAAAATATTTTTGAGGAAGATGAGAATATTATACTTCATGATGAGGAAATTATGATTACTGTGACCCCTTCAGGCACAAGCTTCTCCCTCCCAAACTTCCCAGGGCAGAGGCTGAGCGTGGCCTTGGCAACATGGTTGAGAGGACATGGATGAACTGGGGTAAAACTGATAGAGACTTCACTAATCCCATTTTCTGTCTACCCAATTCCATGAAATAAGAAAAACAAACAAGAAAAAAAAACAAAACAAACAAAACTAAATAAAACCACAACTAACTAACCAACCAACCACCACCACCACCAACAAAAAATCAACAAAAAAACACAACAGTATAATGGGTCGACTGAGCAAAATTTTAAATTCTGGTAAATGTGGTAACTCAGCAAGATGTCCTATATTGTTACACGAAGTTCTTTCAGTCTTGTCTCTCACTTTTCCTGTAAGGCAGACAATCCCACTTGTCAATGTCTGAAAACTTGTACTTGAAGTTTACACGAAATAATTGGTTACATTTGAATATATGTTGCAATCTGCCCACCAAAAAAACACCTTCTTTATATTTTTCTTTATACTTTTTTATAAGACATGGGCAGATGTTGTGAATCAAGCTCACTGGTTAACTGAAGGTAGAATTGAGATTTTTCATCAGTTTGTATCCAGTTTAAATGGTGCCCATGACATGCAAACACTAGTTCATTTATTTTTACAAAATTATTAAATAGGAGATTATTCATGGAACAGTTAATTTTGAGCACTGCGAGTTCTTTTGGATTTGTATTTCCTCCCCTAGTATGAAAAATTCTGTTTCTTCTGGGTGATATACAATAATTTTATTTGTTATTGTTTGTTTGTTTTCAGGTACTTGGATATGATAGATATTTGAGGCGTTTTATATTGTACAGTTCATTGTTTATCTACCAGACATTGCATGAAACTTCACATATTATTTGCCTATCAAATGTCTTTGATTAGCAAAATGCATTTTTTGATACAGGAAAATACTAGTTTTTATATAAAAGGATATTGGAGTGACTTAATAAAAGGAAGAAAAATCTCACCTCTTGAAATCATTTGCATATACTATGGTTCTAAAGAACTGTATTTTTCAAAACGGTTGATGAATTTGGTTAGGGCTATTTCTTCCTAGGGACTGCAGTAAAGAGGTGGGATATCTGGCATTTTGCACAACTGATGCACATTCAGTGGGTATCAGGTAAGCTAATTAGAAATAGAGGCTAATAAATTCAGTGCCAGCTTTGGAAAATAAAACTAATTATCCCTGAAGGGCTATCTGCTTTGAGCCTCCTGTGCATTTTATTAGCTTTTTCTTTAATTAATGAACATGATCCTCATCAACACTAATATTTCTAAATTGAGAGTCCTTTTCTAAGTTATCTTCTTGATATGTTTGTTTAGAAAGTGAGCAAATTTTGATACTTTTCTCTCACAGAAAACCAGTGTTTGAGATTCCATTCCTTGGGTTCTGAGTCTGGCTTCAGCTTGTGCTTTTTCGCTTCTTTAAAGTTAGTAGCAGCTGAAAAATTGGATCTATGACCTCCGTAGTGAAATCAAAGAATATCATATTAGTCTTTTATTTTTTTTCCCCACAACCCCTTTATTCTTCATAAAATAATGTCACCTATTCCTTTTCTGTTTAAAAATAAACTTTTCTCAGACATTTAAATCTGAATGTTATATTGTAACCCACTTTTTTTTTTTTTTCCCTTTTTGTGAATTCTCAGTAGGCAGAATGGGTTTTATAGTTCATCTTACTACATTCTGTGAAAATTCCTCATATTGATGATTCCACTAAGATATTTAACCTTCACATTCAGCAACAGACACCTTGAAATAACATGATAATTTTTGTGTTTTAATAAAAAAAAACTTCTTGGACAAATTTTTAATCAATACTCTGATACTGCTTAACCCTACCTCTCTCTGTTAATTTTAAACAGGGAGAAATTGATAGCTTTTGTATTGTCGCAGATATGAGTAACAGGACCTACAAAATTTAAGGGATTCTTAAGTATTTATTTTTTATGCTGGGAAGCAGTCTTCAGGACGGATGTAACCTCTGACTTGGGAGAAGGAAACAAAGATGCATGATAGATATACTGCAGGTTCTCTGGATTTAACTTACCTTCCATGACACTCACAAGGTAATTGTTCTGCATATATATGTGGTAAAACCACCACAGCATTGTCTCTGAAATGTGTTTAATGATTTAGGTTTGTTCTTTGAGAAATTTCTTTACTGCAATTGTTCTGGCCATCCAGCCTTGTGACAGCTGTTGAATGCTAACTTCCTTTGTTCGCCAAGCAATATTTTCTATTTCTGCTAAGTGCATTGGATGCACTTATTGGTGTCCATTTTATGCCATTACCACTGCCTTTGTCCAAAAGCTGTCTAGCAATAATTAGGAACATAAGCACTCTTCTGTCTTTTCAGAGTTCAATAACACCATGTTACCCACTTTAACAGCCTGGGAGCCATGCTCCAGCTTTGCATGGAGCTGGGTTTGTCATCTATCTTCTTAGTACACCCAACTACACCCAACTTCCATTCAAGTTAATTACAAACTCTAACTGTTTAGACTACCCCACAGGAAAGTGAAAAAATAAAATAAAATAAAATAAAATAAAATAAAATAAAATAAAATAAAATAAAATAAAAAAAATAAAATAAAAAAATAAAATAAAATAAAATAAAATAAAAAATAAAATAAAATAAAATAAAATAAATAAAAATAAAAAGTGATGAGGTGATGGAGGCTTAGATATAAGGAAAGATTGTCCTGGGCCTACTTCTCTGGTGAGGCCATTGGCTGCAGACAATCTAATTTTAAAAAGCAGTACTTAAGACAATAACCCCTCAGATTTACAGGAGGGACTCCCTCCCTCCAGCAACCTCTGAAAGCAAGTCAGGGATGACCCCAAGGCAGAAGTCCGCACATAGAGACCAGAACACAATTAGGATATGGACAGTGCAGTGGCTGGAGAGAGTGTGCATTTCCCTTGGGTCTCTGGTACTGGTCTAAACTGGGCTGAGGGGCTGAGCATTGGGAGTGAGAGGTACAGACATCACAGAATAGCTCTCCATCACATGTACCCATGCTGCTTTGTAAATAAATTGTATAATAACATGTTGTACTGAGGGATGCACTATCTCACCCCACTGCCAATAACAGAACACACAAGAGAATAAAACAAAGTAACCTCACTAACAAAACACGAATTACTTAATTGAGTAAAATTGTTTGAAAATCAAACTCTGGAAGGAAAACTAATTTATTATTTCAATAGCTACGATCCTTTCAAAGTTTATTTCCTGATAAATTTTCTTAATTCACTTAATTTTTATTTCTAGTATAGCATTTATTATTCTACCCCAGTACTCTACCTGTCTGTGCATATCTGTGTTAAAGAGGGACTGGATAAGAACTCTTTCTACTAGATAGTCCCCAAGGTTGGGAATAAAAATGATTTTTCTTAGCACTTTTTTTTTTTTGCTAATTTCCGTCACTTTGAGCAGAATACTAAACTTGAGATTTAAGTCTTTCTCAAAGGTAATATTCTTCAAAAAACTTTTGCTTTTTATTTAAAAAAAAATAGTTTCTTGTTTTAGCAGCTGTCTTTTGGAGCTGTTCTGTAACCACATGTACTATGGATAATATGAACTAACTGAATTGGAATTACTGTTCTTTTATGCCACTGAGGACAGAGCCACATTCATTTTGTCATGTCATGAACCGTACTAAAGTTAATGTGACCATATGGAGTGCTTTACTTCAGTCCAATGCCATATTTTTGGAACACAGAGTAATATTTGTGCTGATTTCTATCTGTTTAGACAATCACTAATACTGCCCCCTCACTCAGCACTCACTCTGTACAAGATTTGGCAGAGAAATGTGGTAAAAAATTAATGTTTTCATTCTCTGAATCGTAAGAAATATATCATCTCAGATCCAACTGTCATATGGGTATTTGTTTTCCTTCTTGGACTCAGCTCTATACTAATAAGGTCCAATGGCTCTTAGTTGTTTAAGAATAAATGCAGAGTAAACTTTCACCTGCTACAAAATACCATTTAGACCTTCTCAGTGATTAATTTTCCTTGTGTGAAACAGAGATGCTGATAAGCATCTTGATGTAAGGTTAATTTATTTGAGATTTAGGATGGCATAGATGAATCCAACCATCTGTAATAATGTGATTGAAACTGCAATCGACTCTTATGTTTGTTACTTACTTACCTTTTATGACAAGCTTTCTATTTTAACAAAAAATATTTCTATGACTCTAGGTAGAACTCCTGTGGAGGTCTGTATTATGTACCTTGTTGTATGTTTTCTTTGCAAATTTACTTAGTATTGAAAGGTACTTCCAACCAAATTTTGTTTAGAAATTTCTGTATGCAATTAGTTTACTCTTTATTGAAGATCCCTTCACTAACCACAAACCGTCCTATTTTATACACAAATAAATAATCTAGCAATAGGATTATTTGATCTCATCTTATTTCTGCCACTACAAGTAGAAATTAATTTAACTGAAAACAGAATTTTATGAGTGTAGTGTTGTTATAAATGAGGTCAGAATCACGTTCATAGTTATCATAGTTATAGTTGGCTTATCTGGCATTTCTTATTAACAAAGCATGTTTTCCAGTTGAACATGCCTTCCATGACCAGAGAGATTAACAAAAGTTCAAAAACATTTTGCAGTCTTTTAATTAAAAATGCCTCAATCCATTTGGTAGTTAGGCACTAGAAAATGTGACAGCTAATGTGACAGATAATACTTATTACTGACAATGCTGTGGATGAATGACAGAAATTGGAATGAACATTTATTAACAACATTTTAAAATAAACATTTCCTTATTTTGCAAGTCATTCTGGATGGTGGTGTATGTATTCTTATTTTGCAAGTCATTTGCAAGTGTATGTATTCTAGGTTTCTACCAGGATTGTACAGTTATACCACAATGCAAAGCAGATCTGTGCATGTTGAAGCACAACAGAGGGTGAGAAATGAGGAAACCCTTGAACTGTGTGTTATCAATAAAAGTAGAACTGTGGAGATTGTGAAATTCAGAAGTGGTTTTGTTGGCAATAGCTGATGTAGGCAGGTCACGAAGAATGGAAAGTCTTTCAACGTGTTAAGCAAAGATCCCAGTTAGTTTATTGGAGAAATGATGAAAAACATGGTGGTTTTTTTGTTTGTTTGTTTGTTTTTGGTTTTTGTTTTCTTCTTCTATTCATGCTTAGAATTGTGCACAGGCAGCAATTTTATTGTTGATAAATAGAATTTTGTATTTCGTTTGAGGAAACATACATCCTAGTATACTGGCAAATGCCACAAGGTAGATGAATGAAGGCATAACTTCTCTATTCCCTTATCTAATATTTATGCTTAACAGTTGAAAACAAAATGATTCAGTGTTAAAACTAGCATGGGCATATGTAATAAGAAATTGTAACATTTTAGTCCGAACAGTTTCTTTTTTTATTCACTAAACTACTTCATTGCTCCCACAACTTTGAAAAATTAAGGAAGCTTCAGGTGTTCCATGACGTGGTTTTTCTGACTTAAATGAGAAATTGGGACCATTACAACACAGAAGGCAAAACTACCGTGGACAGGGAGGGAAAATACCAAGGTTGTCAGATGCATCACCTCTGAAGAATCCTTTAAATACAAGCCTTACCTTGCCCACATATTGAGTATCTGGACCTGTGTATTCCTCCAGCAAGAAGAATTGATTCCACATCCAACCACGCTTGGTGCGGTGCAGTGTTTCTCCATCATTCCCTGACAATCCGGTTATCCTTTCACTTTGTGAGTGCTTGTTAGTCCTTTTTTGTGATGGCATCATATGAACAGCATGAAGCATACAGCTCCAAAGCAAAACTGTCAAGAAGGAGTAAGTCCTCATCATTTACAGAGATGCTGTTAGACTCCACTTCTCTAATAATTCAGCAGAACAAAATTTTCAAAAATTCTATTCCTCGTGTAAATAGGACCTACAGGATGGAAAAAAAATATATATATATGAGTAAATTGCAGTAATCTTGTTTCCGTAAGGCTGTAGCCTTAAGGAAACAAATAAATCGACAGCCTAATGATCATGATAATGATCCATACAAATTTCATAAAACCATATGAATGAAGACCAGTTCTAGGTTCGAACATTTCTTGAGACAATTATATGCAAGAATCAATTACACATTTTAAAGCCAAGTCCTTTAAGGTCTCCTTTATCTTTTATTATTATTATTATTATTTCACCCTCTCACACTGTATATGGACATTAATTTAAAACATAAGTTGAAAAAAATACTTTTTGATCAGAAACCTTTAGCTATCAGCTACATCCTGAGATAATGAAACAGTCAGAAATCTTCCAACCTAATCTCTGCCAGCTCAGTCTGATGCCATCCTCTCTTGCTATCTGTTCAGAAGTTTCTGCAAATATGTATTTTATGTTATTTCATGATTAATAAGAAATATGAATGCATATCATTTTCTGCACAAAGGAGTTCATGATAGAAAATGAAATTTAAAGCTTTATTGATGTCTTCAACAGATACATTTTACAAGAAAAAAAAAAAAAAAGGAAGTACTATTTAGATAAGTTTCTTTTCATAGGAATACTGCTGGGGTTTACCAAATTCTGCTCTGGGGACACAATAGTGCATTTGAAGTGTATTTCATTTTTTCCTCTCTGGAATGAATGAGGAATTTAATGACATGCATTATTATTATTATTAATTCTGAAACTGACACTGATTTTTTTTTTCCTATAGAAGTTTGTAATTAATAAAATTTAAACAAAAACAAAGTGTGTTTTCTTATTTGTTTGTTTGGTTTGTTTTTTGGAAAGCCCATACTCTTGATTTGGCAGTTCAAGTGAGATGCCTGATGTCTCAGTCTCTTCCATAACCTAGGTTACGTGTCAAGCCTGCTTTTGTTTTAGGATATTAGCTGAGCTGCTGTGTATTACAAAAAAACTAGGAAAACAGTTCAGCAGCAAAAGTATAGCTTACTTTTGAGTAAACAGAAGCTTACTTTTGAGTGAACAGAAAAAGGAGAACCAAAGAAAACATAGGTCCGCTACTAGATGGGGAGGGTCTCCTCACAGACAATGACACAGGCAAAGCAGAGACGTTTAATGCCTTCTTTGCCTCTGTCTTCAACACTGACGATGGGCTTCGGGACCCAGGGTACCCTGAGCTGGAGGACCATGACAGTGGGAAGGACAAACTCCCAACCAACCCTGAACATGTGTGGGATTTGCTGCTCCACCTGGATCCATACAAGTCCATGGGTCCGGATGGAATTCATCCCAGAGTGCTTAAAGAGCTGGCTGATGTCATCGCGTGACCTCTCTCAATTATTTTTCAATGATTCTGGGAATCTGGAGAGGTCCCATTGGACTGGAAACTGGCAAATGTTGTGCCAATTTTCAAGAAGGGTAAGAAAGAAGACCCTAGCAATTACAGGCCTGTCCGTCTCACGTCAGTGCCTGGTAAAATTATGGAGAGGATGATCCTTGAAGTTATTGAAGCGCACCTGGGGGACAATGCAGTCATTGGTCCCAGCCAACATGGGTTCATGAGGGGAAGGTCCTTCCTAACAAATTTGATTTCTTTTTATGGTAAGATCACCCATCTAGTTGACCAAGGGAAACCAGCTGATGTGATCTTTTTGGACTTCAGCAAGGCTTTTGACACAGTTTCCCATAGGATCCTACTGGACAAAATGTCCAGCATACAGCTAAACAAAAACATACTATGGGTGAGCAATTGGCTGACGGGCAGGGATCAAAGGGTTGTGGTAAATGGGGCCACATCTGAATGGTGGATGGTCACTAGTGGGGTCCCTCAAGGCTCCATTTTAGGGCCAGTCCTCTTCAATGTTTTTATAAATGATTTGGATGTAGGACTAGAAGGTGTTTTGAGCAAATTTGCCGACAACACCAAACTTGGAGGAGTTGTAGACTCTACTGAGGGTGGAAAGGCCTTGCAGAGAGATTGGAGAGCTGGTCGATCACCAACCACATGAAGTTTAACAAAAGCAAGTGCCGGGGCCTGCACCTGGTACGGGTCAGGAGGGCCAACCGTATCCTGGAGTGCATCAAGCACAGCATTGCTAGTCGGTCGAGGGAAGCGATTGTCTCGCTCTACTCTTCGCTGGTGCGGCCTCACCTCGAGTACTGTGTGCAGTTCTGGGCACCAAAGTACAAAAAGGACATTAAACTGTTGGAGAGTGTCCAGAGGAGGGCGACGAAGATGGTGAAGGGCCTAGAGGGGAAGATAATATGAGGAGCAGCTGAGTTCACTTGGCCTGTTCAGCCTGGAGAAGAGGAGGCTGAGGGGGGAATCTCATCGCAGTCTACAACTTCCTCGCGAGGGGGAGTGGAGAGGCAGGTGACCTATTCTCCGTAATCACCAGTGACAGGACCCACAGGAATGGTGTTAAGCTGAGGCAGGGGAAGTTTAAGCTGGACATCAGGAAGAGGTTTTTCTCCGAAAAGGTGATTGCACCCTGGAACAGGCTCCCCAGTGTCAGGTCACTGCACCAAGCCTGTCTGAATATAAGAAGAGATTGGACTGTGCACTTAGTCACATGGTCTAAACTTTTGGGCAGACCTGTGCGGTGCCAGGAGTTGGACTTGATGATCCTTATGGGTCCCTTCCAACTCGGCATATTCTATGATTCTGTGATTCTGCTTTGGGAAGCTGGTCCATGAAAAGTGATAGTAACAAGGGAGCATAACACCAAGAAATTTTAGCATATTGAATATATGAAATTAAAAACAAAACAAAACAAAACAAAAACAAACAGAAAAAAACCATACATCCCTATCCTGCTTTCTCCCAAAACCCAACCTTACCAGAAGCTACTTTTACTTTGTGTGTGTGTGTGTGTTTCTATATAAAAAGGTGGAAATTTATGGAAATAAGATGCTATTGGTGAAAATCATTTTTCAGCTGAGAAAGTAAAGTGTTTAATGGAAAACATTTAGTGAATTGTACTCTAAATACCTTAATGATTACATAGATTGAATTGGGCCTTTGTGTGGAGTTCTCCTTAAAATTATGATAATCTGTATGGTCTCAGGATCTTAACTAGCAGTCCTAAAGAAGGATCAAAGTCTTAGCATTTTAGCAACTTCAAACGGAGTTTCATCTAAGCAAGAAGTGGGGGCTTGGAATATTTATCACTTTCTAACATCGTGTTCAAAAACAATAAATCTACAATTTAGTAGGTGACAAATTTATGTAGAAGATCATAGATATAATGCAGAAAAAATGTCTATTACTTCACTTTAATTGAAGAATCAAAGCACAAAGTAAATTAATTCTATTTGCATAAAGTAATGCATTATGTAGATCTTGACATACACTATGGGATGTGTTTTCTTTGAATTCTGTAGGTATAATAAAAATCTTGTTCTTTCCTTTGTAAAGCTCAATATGTTCCTGTTGTGTACATGGGACCAAAGGAGAACCCTTCCGTGGCTAATTCAATGTCAGTAATGTTTGTTGTTGTTCAGTGCTAAACATGTCATATACATGATGACATTACCTGTGTTACCTGTGTTTCAAGCTTACTAGATAAAAATCAAGAGATTTATATATATACACATAAAAGCTAAAAACCAAAACCACCACGACAACGAGTCCAATCTTTTATCCTGATTTTAACATAAATTTGATTATTATAATATCCTGAATAATTGAGTATAGGCTGAAGTAGCATTTATCACTTAATAAAACTATTTATCACTTAATAAAACTGTTTATCAAAAATATTTATCAATCAATCACATAAAACATGGTAATCTCATCAGAGGCAGATTCCTGGGCCTCTTCTGACTTTGTAAATACCTGGTTGAGATACAGAATGGAAGTAAAGTAAATAGAAATAGGAGCTACATTTGAAAATACTGCACTCAAAAGGCAGATCTTCTATTTCGCAAAATGGCTCTAGTCTCCTGTCTTCTCCTGAGAAATCTTGCTTGATGTGTACTCAAGCTGTGCTTGCTCTATCAGGGTTGCATTATATTACTTACTTGTTGGGCTGTAGTCCAAGAATTCATCTTGTATACATTCTGAAGTATAAAATGTGCAAATATTCATATTGATACAATTTTTAATTTGATTGCTTTTGCTTTAGATATGAGTGATGTGTTGCAACTTAGCTAAACTTTATGGTTTTATGTATTTAAATCACTACTGATTAATTTCTCTAATTTCTTGGAATTTATCAGCTCTTCTGCATAGAAAAAAATCTCTGACAACTACACGTGTATAATTTTACTACATAGTGAATCTACGTAACTACTGAAAAACCTAAAATATATATTTTATAAAACCAGTAAGGCTTGGAAGACTACTAAGTTATTAAAAAAAAAAACAACAAACGGTTTTCTCTACCAAAGCCATTATTTTAAAAAATTAGAAAAATCTAACACTCAGATGATTTAGTTTGTTTTATTTTTATTCTTTTTTGATACAGTACTAGTGGAAGAGAACATCAATATAATTTCATGGGGTCATTTAGAGGTGTGTGATTGCATATTTGGTTTTGTGATAGTTTCAGATGGAAATAGAAATGAAAATTTCAAATGTTTCATTTTCACTATTTCAAAATTAAACATTTTTAATCTCCCCAAATTCTCCCCATTCCTTTCTTTCTAAAACCTATTTGCTGTACTTATTCAAATGCATGAGATGCTTATACTACTCTTTTCTTTGTACTCAAAGAAATACTTCAAAGTAGTCGTTGGCTTACATATCTCACCTGGTAGTCAGCTGTTCAAGTGGGTCAAGAGTTGTATTCAGAAGACTCAGCAGGTGTAGTTTAATGCTGAAACTAAGGATTCTGGCGTTGTCTGGAAAAGTAAGAGCACCTGTCCAAAGGACCACAATGTGCTGTGTACAGATGCTTTGAGCCCACTATAAGCAATTATGTCTTTGCAAATAACAATCTTTTAACAGAGTTTTCTCCTAGGATGTATCTAGGTTCCTGTATTTTGTCCCAGCCTGTTGAGACTGTTCAAAATGTATGTCTTTCTGTGTAGTGCTGCCCTCTACTGATTGCCTTGCTAAGTAGCAGAAGGACTTCATGTCAAGGACAAAAGCCTGCTTTTGGAATGACTGAATAAATAAATAAATAAATAAAAGATTTGATATTTCTCATTATTTCCTGCTTTTGATTTTTACAGTAGTAGGATGTTCTAGCTGTAAAGAGAGATTTATTAGGCTGGACGAGTCTGGACCTGCTAAACATTATGGTAAAATTTTTATTTGAATTCTTCTAAGAGGAGCAAAGATGTTAGGTCTGAAAATAGAGAGCAGAATTTTAATGTTTTTTGTTCTTGGTAACTGATTTAAATTATATATGCTATATCTCTTAATTCACCTCTGCTTCCACTATTTACACTGTTCAACAGTTAATTTATTGTTCTTGTTAAACAATGGAAAAATGTTTTTCTTCATAGGTGCATTGTAAACTTCTTTAAGATGGCCTAATCTTATATTAAACGTTTTAATGCTCCAGATTGTGGAGAACTTTCATTCTTTCCCCACTTTAAAAATCAGAGAATCTGAGTGGATTTGATTTTTATATTTTGAGAGATCCATGGTGGCTGCCTAAAATCATTACAGTCTATCCTTGCAGTAAGGACTCTGATATCAGAATCCCACAAGTGTTCCAGGTAAATGAATTATGTCTGTATGAAAGACATGATTTTCCTGAGCACATTAGCAACTGAAAAAAAAAATATACCTTTTCGAAGTCCTAAAGTAAAATATTCTATTTAGATTCTTCAGGTGTAGTGTGAAATAAGCCCTGCTGGGATCAATAGCAAGGATTTGTTAGCAATGACGCCAATTTAAATGTTTCTATAGCAATTGCCATGGCAATGTTTTCAATTTGAGCAGCACAGTCACTCACAAGCATGACATGAAGAAATGCTAACCTTCAGCAACTTGATGATGTATCCCACATTAGTTTGTATCATTTGTTAATAGTGAAGTAAAATTCTGTTTTTAAAGACAGAGGCTGCAGTGCTCATTTATGTCTAAAAATAGCAGAGTTAACTGCGGCAGCAGTATTGCATATTGCTCTCTCTAGTCTTTAAATAGAAAGGATGCAACTGATGTTCACGGTGAGCCATACAATTTGTAAAACTAAAATATGTATTTAAACAGGATATAGGAAGTGTAAATCTTATGTAATCTACATGCATGGGAGTGGTTTCATTGACTTTGGCTGTGTTTCTTCTGCAAACAAAATATCTGAATATAGCTTTAATCTACTGAGCCTGAATACTAAGAGCAGTGAAGCTGTAGTAATGCAGAGTATACAAGAAACTGCAAATGGACACCAATAATACTTTCACTGGAACAGGCTACCCAGGGAGGTTATGGAGTCTCCTTCTCTGGAGATATTCAAGGCATGTCTGGACGCCTACCTGGGCAGCCTGCTCTAAGGAACCTGCTTTGGCAGAGGGGTTGGACCCAATGATCTTTCGAGGTCCCTTCCAATCCCTTCAGTTCTGTGATTCTGTGAATATAAAGACTTAGCTAGAGGCTAGATCTGTATCACTTTAGGTTCACTTCTATTGCTCCTCTGACTAATTAAAAAAAGCACAGATACGTGTATACATGCTCTCCCTCCAACTGCAGCGCTCAAATGTTCTCTGAGTACACTGAACCTACAGAAATGAATAGACTGTAGATGTATCATTGACAGATGACTTTTAAAAAGCAAGCTCTTTCTGTTTTAATCTTCCTAATTTTTCCTTTCCTCTTCCCTCTTCATAAGATGGGTTTTCTTCATAGGTAAAGATGGGGTTGAGGGCAACATTGGAAGGATGAAAAGAAAACAGCCAATGTACATCTTGACTACGAACTCCTGGCACTCAACCCATGAGAATCAAGTGTTTTCATTTATTTCTCAGAGAACTGAAGTATCTTACGAGGGATCCCAAGCACATAAGGGACAGATCCTCAACTGGTGAACACCCATTCCTTGAATACTCAGACCACATGCAGATGCAGAAATGAGAGTCTTACTAAAAAAAGAAAAAATCCCCACACAGCAACTGCCACTGCAAACATTTTGGAGCTGAGTTTTGGAATCACATTTTGCCCAATTTTTTTTTTTTTTTTTTTGGTTGTTGATCCATTTAGCTGTTTACATGATGGAGACAAACTCAGCTGAAAATTTCACAAGGAAACAGCTGAAGACACTTTTTTTGTGCCTGGGACACCAGTGTGGGTTCCCTTAGCTACACGAATCAAGGACTCACACAAATATAAATAAAGTTGTGGGGAATGTGAACTAATAGTAATTTATATTGGAATGGCTGTTGAATTAATGTCTTTAGGCAAATGAATCTATGGATTGTAGGTGCATTATAATAAACATTTATCTTCCTGTGACAAGAGAGAGAGAGAGCATTTATTTTAAAGTTTTGCCAACCTCTTGGGCACATACATTGAAGACTCTGGTCCAAATTCAACCCAGGCTTGAGCCACCCTCTCTACAACACTCACAGTGAGTAATGCCAGTCCTACAGGTGGGTGGATCTGGCAGGAGAACATGTTGATTCATGTCTGGACAATTCCCGCTGGCAAAGATTCATGCAGAGACACAGCTGCGAGTTAAAGCAACTCTCGCTGGGTGGTGAAAATACCATCTGCCCTTCTCTGGAGTAAGTCCCTTCTGAGGTACATATGAAACAGTTTCTGGCCTATTTCTCCCCACCCATCCTCCTGTCAGTTATTGAATGAAGCCTGCAGCATTTCTGACCCATCCTGTATAAGGGTCTCTTACTTCTGAGCAATGGTATTCAATCAGTCTGAAAAAAGACTTAAAAAATATCTTCTCCTGAGGCAGCAGCTCACTGGATTACAAAAGCAAAATGTGTATTTTCACATTAAAAAAAAAAAAAAAAAGAGAGAGAGAGAGAGAGAAAGAGAGAGATAGAGAAGAAGAGCCTTTTTCTCCAATAATGATCCTTTTTACAGGATCTGCTTTTCATTAACATGAGGGGAACTAAGAAATACAACACTTGTAAACCCTTTATGCTAGGCCTTTTGAAGATCTTTCTTTGATCTTTAGTATCGATTTTTCTCCACAGGGAACACATTTTACTCTTATCATATAATGAAGCTGCATTATATGTTTTTATACCACACCTTATTTACAAGTGCAACATATTCATGATTTTTAAAGAGTAGCCTTCAGAGACAGAAGGAAAAATAAATACTGTCATCAAAGCAAAATTCTTATCTCTGCTTCCCTTTTGGAATTGTCTATTTATTCAACACAAGTCCTGTCATTCATAAACCTTTTGTCTTCACTTTGATATTGACATCCTGCACTATTTAAGGCATTTTTTTTCCATAAGCAACATAACCTTCTATCTGCCAGACACAAAACAAAGCAGTATCTGGAGGTTTGGGCCCCTATTATCCAGACACATCAATTCTAATCAGTCTCCCTGCATGAAGCAGATGAGATTCACCTATGGCAGCACTGTTAATGATGGGACGTACTTACCAGTTCTCCAGATAACTGGGACTGCATGCTTTTGCCAAATGCCTCTTTCTTGATGCTTATTACTCAGCAGTCTACTCCAGTCACACAGTTAGGTCCTAATGAAGCAGTCTGAGATTCCACGTCAGATACCTCCTACCTCTGCATATCTCCACAGCATAGCACATAGCTGCATTGTCTGAATCTACAGCCTGTATAAAGGCCCAAGAGGCTGTAATGAGTTAGAATTTCTTGGAATAAAGACTAAATACCTTCAAGATAGCATTTCCCAGATTGTTTTTTTTTAAACACTAATCTCTCCCATTCTCCTTTTTGACTCATGTATATTTGAGTCATTAGAAACCTTGTTCCTATACAGAAGGATAGTGAAGATCAGATATAATTACTTCTTGCAAGGGAATATATGTTCACTTCTCTGAACTAGAAAAAGTTAAGTTGCTGACCAATTAGAGGTAGTTAGCAGATTTGGACTGGTAATCACAGCCTGTTGTTTCTTTCTGAGCACACTGAGCAGCTGCTGAATGCTGTCATTTATCAGAGCTCAACCCCCTTTATACCCTTCTGCTGTCTCCAAGGAGAGTATGAAATCAAGAAAAATCTCATCCTCATAGCAATCACAGGAATCTGTGCACAGAAATAATGCATAGGTTTAACACCACTTTCTCCATTTGTTATCTCAATTCATCTGAAAGGAGTCTGACACAGCTGAGGCTTCAGCCTGGATTTCCATAATAAACATACTCCAGTACCTTTGAGTGTAATTCCACAACTTGCAGGAGTAATAGAGATCTCAGAAATGTTACATATGCTGACTTTTTCTTTTTTCTAGGTCTGAATCTCATTCTTAAAAAATAAACAACACCTTTTCTTTAAAAAAAAAAAAAGGCAACAGAACCCTTTTCATTTGCTTCCCATTCAACTTTGTTAATGAAAGACAAATGCAAAACATGAGCAAATTCTCAGCAACAGTTAAAAAAAAAAAAAAAAAAGAAAAAAAAAGTATTGCTTATTTCCTTAGCACCCTGGTAGTCCAAGATTTCTTCTTCAACAACCACGATGAACATCCATGGTAGTATAAAAGCATGGAGAAGCATATGAAGCACATAAAGATTTTTCTCTGGCTGTTTTCCTATTCTCTAAATATTAGGTATTTAGTAATCCTCAATAAATTCTTTTTTGTCATAGATTTCTCCACCTCTGCTTTGAAACCACTTAGATTCTAGGAGACACAACATCCCACAGAAAACAGACTCACAGTTTAACAATCTGTTGTGAGAAGAACTAACAGACTAACTCCTTATCATACCTGACAGCTTCATTAGAGAACTAGTCCTGTCATTAGAAGCCACAGTAAATAATCATTTTCTCCTCGCTCTCTTTGCCATTGATGAATGCATTGACCTGTATCAAATTATTCTTCAGTTGTCTCTTTTCAAAGATGAAAAGTTCTGGGACTGCCAGCTTAGTCATTCCTTGTTTGGAAGCCAAGCCATACTTTTGATTGCACCTGTAGCCCTCCTCTGAATCTCTTTCAGTTTTATGATGCATCTTTTGAGGTCAGAGGGTACCTTTTGTTACAGTATTCAAGATGCAGGAGGTTCATGCATGTATAGACAATCACTCAGTCACATTCTTTACTTAGTTTCATCATGACACATAACATTGTTTGCTTCTTTTGGTTGCTGCAGAGCTAATATCATGGTACTATCTATTGTTACATTCAGGTGTTATTCTCAGATAGCAGTAGCCAGACAGTTATTTTAAGAGCAAGTTCTGGGTTTTACCATTTATTTTTTATTTTACCATTTATTTGGCTTTACATAACTTTGTAATTTCATCATAAATTCATCATCCATCATTTTGATGTCCAGTCATTGTATTGCATAGGCTAACAATTTTACCAGCAAACTACTACAGTTATTAAACCACTGCAAGGTAGAGACTGGTTGGCATGGCAAGGCTGGAATGTCTACTTTGTCCTTATCATCTATGAGAAATAAGACTTGCTCCTCAAACACAGCTAAGAATTTTCTGGGAGACTACCAGCTGGTACAGGCTAAAGTGATGTTAGGGACTGTGCTAACAATGAGAAGGTATGGATAATTACATGATAAAAGACAATTTCCTTGCCATGTGAATTATGTTAGTATAGTCCTATAAGATCCTATAAGATCCTATAAGATCCTTTCGCAAGCCTTTGCAAAGGTCCTTCAGATTTATTATGCTGAATGTCTCTTGCAAATTTTTTCACCTTGACATTCAGAACTGTTTTATTTACATGTTCAACAGTGCTGGCCCCGCTACAGATCCCTGTGTAACACTGCAACAGACCTGATTTCAGTGTTAAAATCTATAATTTATTTCTTCCTGCTGATTCCTGTCATTTAATCAATTACTGATATATGACCTTCACTTCCAGTTCATGGCTGCTTAAGAGCCTTTGGTGACTGACCATGTCAAAAACCTTCTAGAAGCACTAGATAATTTCAAAGAGGTCACAGTTATTCATATGTTTGTAAACTCTTTCAGAGAACTCCAATGAATCTGTGAAGCTGGACTTCCCTTTCCAAAAAATCTATACTGGCTTTCCAGCACTATGTCATGTATCCACCAATCATATCCTTTATAAGAGTTGTTAATAATCAACTGATACTGGCATCAGTCTTTGTCCCAATTAGAACTGAAATATATATATGTATATATTTTTTTTTAAGTTGGCATTATATTTGACACTTTCAAACCCTCAAGTATCAAGGAAGTTGAGGTACAAGGTTACAAATAGTAATGAATATTTCTGTAGTCTCAACACAGATCTTTTAAAATTCTTGATGGTAGCCATGAAGTTACTGCCATTTAATACCATTTGAAATCCCACTGTACTGAAATTAGATCTTCTGATGAGTCCCTAGTTAAATAAAAAAACAAGAAAGAGGGAAGGAGGGAAGGAGGGAAGGAGGGAAGGAGGGAAGGAGGGAGGGAGGGAGGGAGGGAGGGAAGGAGGGAAGGAAGGAAGGAAGGAAGGAAGGAAGGAAGGAAGGAAGGAAGGAAGGGGAAAGAAAGAAAGAAAGAAAGAAAGAAAGAAAGAAAGAAAGAAAGAAAGAAAGAAAGAAAGAAAGAAAGAAAGAAAGAGAAGGAAAGAAAGAAAAAGAAAGAGAGAAAGAAAAGGAAAAAGAAAAAAGAAAAGGAAAAAGAAAGAGAAAAAGAAAAGGAAAAAGAAAAGGAAAAAAAAAGAAAAAGAAAAAGAAAAAGAAAAAGAAAAAGAAAAAGAAAAAGAAAAAGAAAAAGAAAAAGAAAAAGAAAAAGAAAAAAAAAAGAAAAAGAAAAAGAAAAAGAAAAAGAAAAAGAAAGAAAAAGAAAAAGAAAAAGAAAAAGAAAAAGAAAAAGAAAAAGAAAAAGAAAAAGAAAAAGAAAAAAAGAAAAAGAAAAAGAAAAAAAGAAAAAGAAAAAGAAAAAGAAAAAGAAAAAGAAAAAGAAAAAGAAAAAGAAAAAGAAAAAGAAAAAGAAAAAGAAAAAGAAAAAGAAAAAGAAAAAGAAAAAGAAAAAGAAAAAGAAAAAAAAAGAAAAAAGAAAAAAAAAGAAAGAAAAAGAAAAAGAAAAAAAAAAAGAAAAAGAAAAAGAAAAAGAAAAAGAAAAAGAAAAAGAAAAAAAAAAAGAAAAAGAAAAAGAAAAAGAAAAAGAAAAAGAAAAAGAAAAAGAAAAAGAAAAAGAAAAAGAAAAAGAAAAAGAAAAAGAAAAAGAAAAAGAAAAAGAAAAAGAAAAAGAAAAAGAAAAAGAAAAAGAAAAAGAAAGCAATCTGATATTTCCTTCTTAAGACATTATAACACTTTCAGTTTTCTCCTGAGAGAGTGGGTAACTGTAAAAAATGAACCACAGAACTGTTGATAGTCACAAGTATGGGACTCTTGATAAAGTTTTTCAGGGAACTTTCCAAACACACATTTTTCAGCTTTTAATTAGAGCAGTTTTTAAACAATATTATCTGATGAAACAATAGAAAGGGCATCCCACAGATACATGGCAGTGGATGCTGGGTGTCTATTTTATTAATGTAGTGGAGACCCTTTCTGCTATTTGTTTCCTAAGGGGTTGTACGCTTTCCAAAGAGATAGCAGTCTAGATGTGGTCAGTCAAGCTCATTCTGATGCCTGAGAGTTCTACAGAGAAGACCTGACAGCCCACCAAGAACTTTGATCAGTAAATCAGATTTTGGCTTTCATTCACAAGTTCATATGGAAATTTATGTTACTTCAAGTTTTAAAGCCCTTTGGGGAAAGAAATCCTCTAAAAAAAATAATTTATTGGTCCTTTTTTCCTATCATTTTTTTTTTTCTGTTAAGTTTGTTGCTAGTTTTATTAATTTTCCCTTTAGAAAATGTTTCTAAAGTAGTCTTTACTTTTCATTCCAAAATAAAACATTTTTTTTTCAGAATTTTAAGACTTTCTATAGTATTTTTTGAATTCGACCTCTTCAAATTTGTACCATTAGTGCAAAGTTTGTATATGGTTTATTGTTACTATTGTGATACGCGATTTCAAAAGACTACAGATCCATCTGGAATTGAGTCTAAAGATGGGGAAATATGTCATATGCATACGCATTTAATCATTTAATTGTGCTCTGATCAGACGGCAGTTGTTATTGCTGATACCAACTGTTTGACTGTTTGGTTCCTTTGTTTCTGGCAGCCAGAGACAGAAACTAGTTTATACCAGCTATCTTTCAAATTATGTGATATGTTTCCTGGTAAATCTTGAACCATACTTGAGCATTAAACATATCTTATTATTAATTCCCAGAACTTGCAGATTTTCATGTGATTTATTTGAATTAATTGAAAACATATATAGTACCTTTTAGATAACATTCTAGAATTACTCCCTCTTTTTGCCCTTTCACGCTGAAACTCAATATTATATGAAAGATATGACTGCATGAAACCATGTATATGATTCTAGTTTCAGAGTGAAAAACAAAACAAAACAAAACAAAAACCACAACGGTTGAAATATGTCTGAAAACAGTTGATATACCAAAGCACTTGGAAAGCATAAGGTAATGTTATCTGCTCTAGTACAGATGCTTTGCCTCAAATGGCAGGGTATAATTAATCTTTAAATCTTCTTTTTCTCATAAACTTCAATACCCATGACTTTCTCTCTTCCTTCTCACATTTCTAAAAGAAAAGGGAAGAAATATATGAGGGACCCAATATGCTGTGGTTGAGTCCCATACTGGTAAGACAGTTCTGGTTTCACAGAAAACAAATTATCACAATTACATATTAGGAAAAAAGAAAGTACACAGGTGACCTTCAGAGATGCATATGTCAGGCAATTTTTTTTCCATATTTTTCTTTATCTGCGAGTAGATACAGTAGAAACAAAGTTATGCTGCCTACAAATGCATTTCTACCCATTGTTTTTACATTTGTGACTCTGCAATCATTATTATAGCGGCAAATTTTGATGTCACTTTGTAGTAGCATGGCTATTGGTTTCATTGCTACTCTCAATAAAGAAAGCTAAGTTGCCTTTTTTTTTTTTTTTTTTCATGGAGTGTTCTTTATGACCAGTCTTTATGATCTAAATCTGGTTACTACAGTGTTGATTTTATAATAAACAGTAAACGCTACTAATATATACAATGAACAATAATGATCCTGCATAGTCAAATGTAATTGCTGTATTGGTTAGCACAGCTCTTTCGTCAGGTTGATTCTGGATACTGTGAAGGGAAAATAAGCTGCAATGGTATAATTAAGAGGGACAACATAATGTAACAATTTGAAATTACTAACTCATTATTTAATTGTCTAGCCCAACATCTTAATGAATGTTGAGGAATGACTAATTTTAGTAATAGAAAAAGCAAAACAAAATCTGTAGAATAATTCATTGACATACCCCTGACTTCATGTCCGTATTTTTATATAAGGGTAATAAGAAAGCAATAGGAAGGAGTATGAGTGAAATAAAGTCTGTCTTCTAGCTGACACAGAAGAAGTCATTGAATAATGCCACTGAATTTTTCATGAACTCTTTTTGCCAAAAATCCTGTTTCTAGATGACTCAGTGCAGCATGCATGAAGACATGGAGAAAATTGAATCAGTTGCACAACGTGGAATTATGCCCAGATATTAAAGTAGAAGAGTAGCACCAGTACTTTGACAAGTAAAATCCAAATTCAGAATGAAATATAACTATGCCTATAAAGCCAACATTGCTAGATTACTAGTCTTACAGCAGGAAAAATTCTTAAATCATGAGAGTTTAAGCTCTGTAAGGATTTATTATATTGCATTGATTGATACCTTTTAACAGCTTTACTTTTTCCCCACCTTTCCCCTCTTAAATCACCCCTTATTTTACAAGAACTGTTATTATTTATTTATTTATTTATTCTTCTGGAACTGTTACATGTCTTTTAATTTTTCAAGTGTATGTTTCAAAATTTCCTGAAGCCAAAGCATATAATCCAGTGGATTTTCAACTAAGTCACAGTATTGATGAAATTTTAAAAAAAGCAAATCAATGACAGTTTATTTTATTTTTGACTCAAGGTTCTTAATGAAGTAATAATAACATAGGAACAATTTTTTTTCCCTTCTGATCACTTGTGTAGAGTGTTAGCTATCTGAAGTGTTTTCCCAGCAATCTTTTTTTTACTGTTCTCCCTCATTTTGTATTAATAACACCACTAAAATAAGGAATAAACCATGAGAGAATTTTATGTTTCAATTTTATAGGTACTTGATGGACTAACGTTTAACATATTTCAAAAATATTTTAGTTACAGTTTTCCCCAGCTGGGAAATACATATCTATTTTTATAGAATGTATAGATTCCATATATGTAATATAATTGCATTTTACAATAAACTTATAAAAATTTGTTTTATTGTGTGCATTTGCCACTGTTAAGAAGGATTGGGGTGGGCTAAAGGGGGAGAGAAAGGCTTGGTTTTATTTTTTTTTTATTTTTTTTTTTTATTTTTGGACATGCTGAGTTTTCTTATAAATAAAGATATGTGCTATCCAAAAGAGGGAGCCATAGCATTGTACTATATCTTTTCACTTTATGAGATAATGAAACTGCTTACGTTCTTTTATTTCTTTTTCTTAATTGCTCTTGAAGACGATGCTAGCTCTGAGGTTTTCATTATTGTTATTGTTTTAAAATGAATAAGCAATATTCAGGAGTAGATAATGCATCCTAATAATTTTCTTTGAGCTGATTGAAAAGGTTATAATATGTTAAACATGTTTAAACAAGAGAAAAACTTCTTGTCATAAAGTTGGAGTCATGCCTCTTGTTCTTGATTCCACCAGGTGCTTATGTTTAAATTTAGAGACAAGTTTAATCTCTCTGTACTCATTTCCCACCTTATGAAACAGAATAAATAAATAAATAAATAGGTAAATAAAAGGTAGATAAAACTATCAAAGAACAGAGATTGACGTAAGTATTTGCAAAACACACTTCATTTCTTTGTCTATAAAGTAAGTGGGATGAACATAAAATATTACTCTTAAGAACTGATGAGGCACCTACTTCTGTGAAATCTTTGTTTGGAGGAACACTGCTTATAAAGGAATGACATTGCTTTGGAAAGCATGGACTAGGTTGCCTGCATACCTGAAGAGCCAGTGGATGGGGACGTATCTGAAGGAGTGGAATATAAAAGCAAATATAGAGCATTAAATAAAACCTGCTTTACTTTCGAAATCTTTTTAGTGTTCTCCTTGCCTCTTCCCCATAGTTGTGTGTACTGCATGTGAACCTACAATACACCCCTATAAACCAATGCAAGGAGGGCCTTCCTGCTATTTTTGGCAACAATGAGCACTGATAGTTTAATTCCCTTCTAATATTTTTGTACAAAAATGCAGGTTTGATTTGCCTGTTTTTTTACGAAAGTTCCTCATGCTGGTTTGGATATGACCATATTTCATTATTAGGCAACAATTTAGATGACAGAAAATAACGTTGGTACTATGGACCTATTTAGTAAATGAGAAATGAAGGGGCAAGTTAAAACCCTAAAGATACAAGTTCAAATACAAATGCTTCATTTAATGCCACATATGTTCAAATGTTTTCACAGTGAAGGTGGTAAGGCACCAGAACATGTTGCCCAGAGAGGTTGTGGATGCCCCATCCCTGGAGTTGTTCAAGGCCAGGTTGGTTGGGGCTCTGAGCAATGTTATCTGGTGGTAGATTTCCCTGTCAATGGCAGGGGGGTTGGAACTGGATGATTTTTAAGGTCCCTTCCAACCAAAACCATTCTATGATTCTGGGATTCTATATATGAAGATATATACTCAACTCACGTTGCAACTTTTATGAAATGTTTATTTTTTTCTTTAAATTCTCCTGTTATCTTCTTTCTTACTTCTAAGTAATATTAAATATAATAGCCTCCATATAGGATGCAATCTAACCTATGATCATTTTCTATTTTCAGTTAAATGAATGTTGAGTAAATAAGGTAGAGGCAAGTGTAGATAGGAAGAGAGGAAAGAGGACAAGAGAGGATACAAACACTTGAGAATAAAAAGCTGCAGGAAAGCAGGATAAGTGTTCTTCAGAGGAGAAGTGCTTAAAGTTAAATGTGAATGTCCCATTCATAGCATGTATTTGTTAGATAAAGTTTGGCTCCCGTCTAGAATCACTGTTTTCTGTTATTCAGTTCAAGAACTATATAGGATTTCTTTTTTTCAGAGCTGATGAATGCCATCAGGTTCAAGTATTAAATTAGATTTATAAATGCTCATCAACTTTGAAAACTGTATATTTTCCCCTGGTTCTATTGTTTCTTTTTTTTTTTTTTTTTGAGATCCACTTACATTTTTTTGTCCCTAAGTGTTTCTTCACTGTAGACATATATAATTGTAGCACTTTCTTTATGTCTTTCTGTTTAAGTAACCTCTGCTACTTTTTGTGGAACTTCAGATACACAAGTCTGGGAATAAGTATTATTCACAGAAATCAGAATTTGCCACGGTGGTATTTGAAGCCACTAATTGTTTCTACTGCAATATAGATAAGTTTCAGGAAAAATCCTATGTTACTGGTATTATGATAAATTTTAAGAGTGGTTCCAGTGCAAAGTAGAGAAGGCCTGCAGATTTTTTTGAGAAAAGCAATCAACTAAATAAAGCATAACAGAATAAACATTCCACCCTTTTTCCATCTCAGCCCTTAAAATAGTTAAGCTGCACAATGCATCTAAGCAGTTGCTTCTTCCCTCTAAAATTCTTTAGAGAGTTTTTGGAGTTTTTGCTTATTTCCTTTACCACATAAGGTCAGTTCATCCTGCGATGCGCCTTGTAGGAACAGCTTCTGATTTGCCTTCCCCAAAATGTGTTTTAACAAAACATTTGAACTTACAACTTGAACCCTCCCAAGAATTTGCTCCAACAAAGCGTTTGGACTCAAAACTTGAAAACAAGATAGGATTACTTGTAACTGTTTATGTTCACCAAATTATTATTTGCCAAGTGTTATTTACCATCCATAATTTGCTCTCATTACAAGTATTATTCAAAATTCCTTGTAAAAGATAACTTCTTTTGTTGGAATATTTAAAAAATTACTTTCTTCAGTTTTGGCATCATTTTTTCATGAGCGTCTATTATATAGCCTCACAATATGTAAACCGCTTTCCACTTCACTTCTGTTCTGACATTCTGTGCTCTAGTAGTCATGAAACAAATAAAAACAGTTTGATTTATTCCTTAAATTACTGGAGGCTAAAAACACTTTTTCTTAACTTCCAAATTGAGCCCCCCCTCCCATTTATATTATAATGAAAGTTTTTAATTTTCACAGAAGATAATTTCATTACATTAAAAATTGTTATCAACTGCCATTAAGTCATTGTAAAAGAAATGATGAACTAGAGGTTAAACCTATTTCTTGAACTTTAACTTTCCCTTTTAGTTTTGATGAATAAATAGTAAAACACAATTATTAAAACCAGCTTGTAAGTGTTGAAATGATACTATGTTGAAATATAATATGTGTAAATCTTAGCTTTGATGTGACTCCCTTGAATGTAATTAAAAATACAAATGTTTACTCCAACCCTATTTTTATTTTCTGTTTTCCCTATTTGGTATTTGAAAATACATTCTTTTTTTTTTTTTTTCCATTTATGTTCACCAAAGTTCTCTTATATGCCATCAGGCTTATTCTGAATATTCTATTGCCAAGTCAAAAACATCGGTAATATTTTCAATGCATTGTTTTATTATACTCATGTAAGTCCTCCGCTATTCACTAAATGGCTATTCATACTTAATTGCTGTTTGTTTTAAAGACAGGTTGTATCTACGCCTATACTAAAAAAAAAAAAAAACAAGTCAATAAGAATTTATTTAGTTACTCAGTAGTCAGAATTCCCATTTTCTGGTGATTTCTCTATGAACCATACTACTATAATTTTGTTTTTTCTTTCTGAAAGCCAATGTATTCCAGATTTTTTGATGTGTTTATTTCAGTAGCAGCATTATTTTTTCATGTATTCAGAATTTTATTTACATTCCCTCCATCCATTTATTCCCTCCATCACTTACACAGAACATTCTTTCAATAAGCAATTAAACCTTGCAGGGGTAGAGTTTTGTTTTGTTTTTTTCTCTTTCTTGAATGCTCTATATTTGCTCTAGTATACATAATGTTTGTTTGTTTGTTTATCTTTTTTGCTTTTCTAGTCTTCATAGGAAATTTTAGAACTTTGAATTTTTAGGACTCATTCTATATCAATATAAAGATTCTGCTAAGCTCTGTCACATTTCTGTATTTTTCCAGAATTTTTGTTAGGCTCTAGCCACTTAGAGTCTCTGTTCTTTTAATGAAATTTTCTTTAATGATACACACATTATAATGCCTAGAGAAGCAATAGCTTCTCTAGCAGGTGTATACATCTGTTTTTGATTTATTTTGTTTTGTTTTAAAGTAAACAATTGTTAGCCCTGTGTGTAGTTTTAAAATCTGTATTGCATGTTTACTTATTGTTCTTTTTTTGGTGCTCAGATAAAACTGTTTAGTTTATCTAATAAAGACATTTATACCCAATATTTCACAATCTAGTATTTGTACCATTTTAAGCCATACTGAAATTATATTTCAATCTCATTTTGAAGGTTGAACAAGCTGTAATTTCACTTTCTTTCCCATTCTGTGCAGAAAGAACCATTTTTAAACTGTCTGGATTTTCCTCTGACTTTGTACTCTGATGTATCAGAAATCAGTACTTGGTGGCATTTTGCAAAACAATTTCCTCTGACATTTACTTTGAAAGGAGTGTGGAGTTATTCCACTTATTTGCTTGAGTCCTGACGACTTAAATGCCAGAGATAATACATTTTTAAAAAATAATTGTCCAAGTCAGATTTTTATTTTTACGTATCTTATATACATTGTACATGTACTTTGTCATATATTATGTATCTACACCCATTATGTCCACATGCACATTATACACATTAATGTAATTCAGTGCACATACCAACTGTAGAGAAAGAGTGTGAAGGGACTGGAAATAAAAACTGTTATCACTTAACATTATTCCTGATTACAGAATGGTTGACCATTTTTCCCGTAGCTCATTTGCTGTATATAATCCAGCTTGCAAACTGTGGTGTGGATCAGGTACTTCAGGTGTTCATACACGGGTGTGCAACTTTGTGGCAAATTCTGCTCTTTCTGGCCTTCTGCAACTATCAGGTCCTCTGCTCTGCTCAGTAATGGCCATGACACTGTTTTGTCCCTTTATAAAGACTGGATCTAAATATTACTCATATTCATGGTAACACTAATCTAAATTGAGTTGAGCCTTCTGTGAAGATTATGTGCACTTCTGTTGTTTACCTGTAGCTTACACTTAACAGCTTTCACAAAACACTTTGAAATGCTTTGTTGTAATTGCTGACTGTTAATTGGCAATTTCCAAAGGGCACCACATGAATACCAATTTACTTGGTCACTAATATAACATTGACCTTCCAGTTCACAGTAAGATGGAACCATATCATTATAAAGATATTACATATGAGGCAGTAAAATTACTTATTTACATATCTAATTTTCTCTATTCCTAGTATTTCTTCAAGATTTAATTTCAATATTGATTCTGCATCCAATGAGAAAACCTGTTATTTGAGTTAGAAAAGTGCCTTTTTTCATGGACAGTAAGCTATAACTGTTATACTCTTTTGTACCAGTAATTTAACAGGTCTTCAAATTTAATAGTAAAAGTGTTTATTCTCAGCTCAGCTGAAGTCAAAATTTAAATTTATGCAATGCAAAATTATATCCATGCAAGTTTCTGAATTTGTTCATATCTTCAAATTAAAACTAGAACATTTAAAACTCATTTCTAACACTGTGCTATCCATACCTTTCTGTTTATTCTTCTGTTCTTCAGTGATATCAAAATCATAACCAAGTCTGAATTCTTCATTCTTAATCTCTTTCACAACCATTTCTGTGCATTCAGTATATGAAGTATACAAACAAAAAATGACTTAGGCCATGTGCCATTTTTATAAACTTCAAATCTGTTGAAAATGAAGTAGGTTCTAAGTTGTTTTCTTTTTAATTATTATTTTTTACAGGCCCTATATACATTTTCCATCAGGAAAGTGGGATTCCAGCTGACAAATATAAACCTACTTCTACTAGTCATTTTTTTATATATATATATATATATATATTTGTTTTTATGGGTTTCTGCAGAGAGAGTCTGTAGACACATGGGATAAAAACCACTGACTTAAAACATTGCATATCCAGTCAGTTGTTTAGTGTTGGGTTCTGTGAGAACTGGGTTCAGTGTCTTTAATTTACAAATGATAAATTGACTTTCACTTAAAGAATAGGCAATATTTTCCATGTTGGAAGAATTTTAAAATATTATTAACAATTCTATTAAATGATCATTATAATTTTTGCCAGCCAGTCACTGTTAGTGGCCCTAAATGTGATAGAAAAGTATGCAGATGGGCTGATAAATGACTGTCTTAATAGGATGACAATCTATGGATTCTGGGTGGTGCTGTGGGTACATGAACTTAGGCCAGGTTGGATACTAGGTTTCAGTTCCTTTCCTGGCCTTTCTTGGAGGTCTCTTAATGATGGAGTACAGACGTAAGTGATTCTTAAGACCTTAATTTTTCATTGTTTAAATATCAATAAAGTGTTAAGGCAAATGTTAAGACATCAATTTTTTGGACAAGGGCTCAACGTGATTTGGAATGAGGGGAAGGGTCTTTACCTACTTTTGCTAAAACACTTTGGTCTCCAGAGCAAAGGGAACAGACTTTTTCACTGACACATCACCCCATGGTGTAGAGTACCACCTTTTTTTCCACTGTTCCCTCAGAATGGAGCACCATTCAGAAGCCCCTGCCCCCTCCACTGTCCATTCCTTTCTTCAAATTTCCAAGTCTCTTTGACCCCATGAAAATCAATAGCTAGCCAGCCCAAATCACAGCAAGGACACAGCAAAGCCAGGTGCTACAGAAGGCAGTGAGAGAAGACCCTAGAGAGGGGCACAGAGTAAGAGAAGAGATAAATGTTGGAAATGTTAAAATACTGCAGTAATTTTGCAGGTAGTTTTGGTAATTAGCATAATGCAGATTAAGATTCTACTGGGATCCTGAGGTACTCCTGATCACTAGTAGAAGAAATCATAATGCACCTCTCACTAGTAAGTCAACTTCAACTTTTTAATTACACTTGTCTCCATAAATGGATACATATATATATGTGAGTAGAGCACATGTATGTTCTTGCATCTAAATACTGATTTTTACACTGATTATGTTTGAATTTTGAATTTCTTTCACATGTAATTTCATAAAACTGCAAAAAATAAACCAAATGAACACTGACAAATACTTCTTATTAAAATCTGAGTGAGATAAACTCCCAAGTATTAACACCTATTCCTAACATTAATTAATATGGCTGGCAAAGTATTAACATTTATCAATTCTCAGACACAACAGTTTCACATACCATATGGTAATATTCCATTTCTTGTGGGAAAAAAAAAAAGCAATCTATGCTACCTCTAAAGATGAACTCCACTATAGTTACAGGACAAATAACTCTTCCTCATTTAAGGATAAGTACTGGGATAGGTACTGTTTGTCACCCACGCCTGAGAAAACAATTGCTTGTAAATGGAGATGGTAGTTACATACTATGGTAATCTTTTTTATTTAAAGCTTAACACCGACAGTTTTGTATTTTATCAATAGGATAAGAAATACTGGAATATTTCACTTAGTGTGCCTCAGAATTAACCAGTGTAGACAACATGGAGGGGTAATAGAGCATGTCTATATCTTCCCTGTTCCCTTCAGATACTCAACAGTGGCCACTGTTGCAGAAATTTCTGCTTAAAAGGATCATCACTTGACCTGTGAATTAGCAGGATAAAGTTAAACTTCAAGAGCAAAAAAGTAAAGTAGTAATAAGAAGTCAACTTTGCATTTGCATTATAGACGGGCATTTAAATGAAAGCAGAAATACTGTTTTGTTTACCTTGGGTCTGATCATTTAGATAAACATGAAGTAAGGCTGAAAACTGCATTGTAGCAACAAGATTCCCAGTTTCCCAGATGACTATCCCTTGAGGTAAGAAACAGCGAGACAAGCTGAAAATCCCATTTTGAAATAGTCACTTAAATTTTCTGTAGATAGGAATTTCAGAGATAAAATAGATACCTCACTGAAGGTAACCAGTTATGCTACATCAATGTAAGTGGTTTATTTAACACTTCCTTTTCCAGGGAATTATGGCCTCAATATAAAGTTATTGACTGAAGTAGAAATTCTTCATCCTTTCAAGATTTTCCTTCTGGACTGATAGTGCAGGTAGAGCAGCTGTTTCACTGTGATTTCCTCTGATATTTACCAGTCTAGATCTGTTGTTAAAGTACATAAACATGAAATGACCTGCTAAGCTCTCACTCTGTTGGGTTTACATTGCAAGGTTTTGGTAGTCCAGGCACTGCAGCGGTGGCTTCTGTGAGCAGAGTCCAGCAGCTGCCCCACGTGAGAACAGAGACAGCTCCAGCCGGCTCCAAAAGCAACCCGCTGATGGCCAGAGCTGAGCCAGGGAGCAACGCTGGGTAGGCATCTGGGAGAGAATATTTAAGGAAGAGAAAAAACTTCTGGGCAAAAGCAGCTGGGAGAGAGGAGTGAGAAATAGCCCTGCAGACCCGAAGGTGAGTGTGAAAGGAGGTCAGAAGCAGAAGTTCCTCTGTGGCCTGTGGAGAGGCCCATGGTGGAGCAGGCTGAGCCCCTGCAGCCCATGGTGGAGCAGATCTCTACACTGCAGCCAGTAGAGGAGCCCCTTGTGGAGTAAGGAAAGAAGAGTGACCATGAAGGAGCAGCAGATAACGAAGTGCAAAATGCAGCTCCTATCCCTCATTCCCCTGTGCTGCTCAGGGGAGGGCATAGAAGAGAGTGGATGAGGGGGAGAAGGTGTTCTTAATTTGCGTTTAGTTTCTCAGTGCTCCAGTCTGTTATTAATAGGCAATAAATTATAGTAATTGCCCTAATTTGAGTCTGTTTTGCCCGTGACAGTAATTGGTGAACAATCTCCCTATCCTTATCTCAACCCTTGAGCCCTTTTAATCATATTTTCTCCTCCTCTTCCTGTGGGGAGAGGGACTGAGAGTGTGATTGTGGTGGAGTTTTGTTGCCCACCAGGCTACTACCACCACGCTCGCCAACCCAGAGCATATAAGTATTTTATTTCACCTGCTATTGGGTAGAATCTATTCCACCTTACAATGGAAGTACATGTGGGTTTCATGACACTGATGCTGTGCATGTAAACAATATATCTAACTCTATATGGATGCTAATATCATCACAGACAGATAGAGACATACCTATGTAGATCTTGATATCAATAGAGATATATAGATACACATGCATACGCATGTATATGTGCGTGTGTTTTCACAAGCAAATTTCGTTATTTCTTTATTGCCTCCTAAATTCACAGTCTGACTAGCATGAAATTTAATTTATGCTAATCAGCTTGAGGTGAAGGAAGCAGAAAATTAATATGAATCATTTATTTTTCTTTCTACTCCAATGTTCCCCTAGTTATGTTCCTTAAAAGCATGTATTAGCAGATTTCAGCTCTCCTTGTGTACAAATTAATTATTTGGATCCTGTTGGCACAGAAAGCATAGACAAGCTACAGTATTCAACAACAGTTCATTTTGGTCTCGTCTCTGGTGTAGCAGCCCACGGTGTGGCATTTAAAAAGATCTCGAATGAAGTAATCCAGAACCTTATGCTGATTTATACAAATCTTTATACAACTCCAGATTCATGAATTCTCTCATGTAACTTTGAAGTGGGAGCCTTTCTTCTTTCCTTCTCCAAAGAATTGATGAATCTTTATGTCAAGATAGCAAGTTTCCTTTTAGTGACTTTGGGCATGTTCCTTAACACTCACATGTGGTTGCTACAATTACTGTCATGGTTTTTAATGTCTGAGACTCCCATCTGTAGATCCTAGGAAAGTGCCCAGTGACATAAACAAGGCATAGCTGCTGTTTCAAACTACCTGTGCTTTCATAAAAATATCGCTTAGCTTGTTGTCCTGAGTTTATATCATTTTCTGACTCTCAAAAGCAGTGACACTCTTTTTGAACAGAAGTTAAGATCCTCTTTATATTATGAGACCTGGAACATTAACCCTTTGCTGGTTAGTGCTTAAGTCTCAATTTAGCCCTGCTCAAGGCTCCAAATGTGAGCATCTGCTACTCCTAGTGTGCTGTACATACAGATATGTGCAGAAGCTACACAAGAGATTTCTGGTTTTATCTGCAATTTCTAGAAAATATTTAGACGTATGTTTTCTTTGAAATCATCATTCATATATTACTTGCCATTAATGAATACATCTCTTGAATAGTCAAATGGTCTTGTGTCTGTGTATACCAGTGCAGTTCAATATTTAAATGATTAGTAAATATAATCCTTACAAGTAGTTTTTAAAAATCTATCTATCAGACATGTAGTTTTTTAGTTTTGGGAAAGCATTATGAACTAAAATCTGAACATGCTGCAGACAGAAAAAACATGGAGGACTTTATATTTTTGAGACATTTATTATCTGTGGAGCAATATTATAGGGGACTGTTAAACAAATTTGGTCTAAAATGTAAATGAGAATTGGATGAATGTAAATTCAAATGGCAAATAAATAATTGGAGAGAATACCTTTGGCAGGAGTGCTAAATCTTTTCTTCTAGCAGTGCTAATAGGTATGCATCTAGATGAGCAACAACATTAAGCACACTCCTTATCCATTACCTGTTAGATTCAACCTTTTCAGGTCTATGTCAAACAGCATGAATAAGCATCTTTTATTTTACTTTTTTTTTTTTTCCAAAAAAATTAATTCCATAGTGCAGTCTAGCCACTTCCTAACTTATTCCCTTTTTGATTTCCAGATGGCTTTTTTTTTTTTTTTTTCCACTTTTCTGAATGCAAACTTTAAGGAAAAGTTCTCAGACAGTAATTTTTTGATGACTTGTAACTTAAAGCAGCTGTAGGGGGTTTCTGGAGAGCTTCTTCTCTTTAATTGCCTAAAAAAAAAAAAAAGAAAAAAAAAAGTATCCTGAAGTACATTAAATACATGACTAATACTTCTGTTTTAAAAGTTCTGTTGTTTGCTGCAGGTTTGCCTTCATGAGTAGGGAAGATTTATCACTAGGATTATGAATGGAAGAGCAGGCAGCATCAGAATGTTGGATTATATTTAAATGTTCTCAGCCTTGATACAATTGCTACTAATTCTGCTGCTATTAGTATTACTATTGCTACTACTACTACTACTACTAGAACAATATTGTCAGTATCATATGTAAAGAAGTTCCATCTCTTTGAAGGAAAATGAAAAGAGAAATTTATTTTCTTTAGAACACAAAGGGTTTTTACTTAGTGTTTATCTCTTGGAAAGATACAAATGCAATCCAAAAATATGTCTTGGTTAGGAAATAAAGCATATATCACACAAATTTAAAACCACTAGGTTTTAAAGATCTAACTCATCTTCTCATAATCCATGGGATGCAGATAACAGCAAAGAAAGAAGAATCTATATTAATTTTAAGATATATTTCCATTTTTCAACAAGTCTATATTCTCATTAGAGGTAAAATTTCCTTTTACGTTTGGGAAGCAAAAGTAAGGATTACTGCAAATCTTGCAGGAAATAAGAAAATATTTCCTGTAATGTAATATTCTTATTTTTACTCTGAGGAAAATATAAATTTTTATCAGATAGAATCATTATGAAAACACAGATTCAGCACCCTGAGTAAGGGAAATACACAAAAGTAATTTTGAATAAGGACTCCAGAACCTGGCACAAGCACAAACAGTTCTCCTGACAAATAATTTAAGCAACTACAAGAATTATTTTTAAAATGCCTGTTTGCCTCTGTTTTTGTTTTCTGTTCCTACAAAGACAATCATTTCCATGAGATTTCCCACAATCTGCACCCATGCTTTAAAATTCAGGATAAAAGAAAGAATGTGTTTCCAATAGTTTCCTATTGCAAACCTTGGTATCTGGTTACATTATTATAAAGAATTATGATAAAGAATAATGTAAATAACATGAAAGTATTCTGATAAAGGATAATGCAAGTAGGCAACAAATTTCAACCAGAAACTTGCACTGCAAACTTAAGTAAACCCATTTTAATCTACTGGTTTCTTTAATCTGTTATCATTCTCTTATAATTTGCCTGAATTATGTTTGGGTTTATGTATATAAATGTGTCTTCAGGTACATGTATATATATGAAAAAATCTGTTCTTGAGCTGGGGTTATTCTGATTTGTTAAATTTGGATATGAGCAGTTTACTGATATCCTCAAATCACATAAAACCTAAAACTTTTGGATTTAAACATGTTAATTTTAAATTTTACTGTGCCTATTTTTTTTTTTTTTCAAAATAGAAGTGGTGAGATTAACTTTCCCCTTCTCCCGAGCTCACACTGTTTTTACTTTACATCTTTGTCATCCCTTCAGGAGCAAATACTGAACGACGTAATACAGATGAAACAAAGAACAACTATGTCAGTAAGATCTAGATCTGAAGATGTTAGATCATTTTACTTTTGAAATTTCCTTTACTGAACAATCTTATCCAATGTGATGTTTTATTGAATTATTTTTTGAGAGGTGTCAAAACTTAAATGCCAAATTCTGCACTTATGCTTATCACTGTAACGGATTTCTGAAAAACTATTTTCTGAAATTAATGGATAAATCTATATGTTGCTAGATATAATGTGTGCATGAATTATTAATTGCCTCCAATGGAACAATTCAAGATCGAGATCATCTCCTTATGAAAATCGGTGTGTAGTTCGTTTGATAATGATGAAAAGGCCTGCTGTTTCCATCCCCAAACAAACAAACAAAAAAAAAAGCATTATCCACAATTTTCTCTATTTCACTGAATCTTTTGTTAGGTATCATTAGGCATCATTTATAAAGAACATGTTTTGATTTTGGAAAAGCAATTTAGGAGCTCATTCTCAAAATATTATATACAGTGGGAAAACGATTACAGTATTTCTTGGAAAATTGGGGTCTCTGTACAATGACAAACATGGCCCAACACTCTAATATTATTTCATGCAAAATTTTCATAAAGCTGGTGGTTATTTCCCTTGACTAGGGTTTGTGAGGTCAGAGAAGCCTGAATAACATTTAATGCCTAGAAAATTTATACTTACATAAACCTCCCTGACATTTGCATTTTCATGTCAGGAGATTCTAATATCAGAGCTACATTTGTGTGAGACAGGGAAAACTGAATCTAATATGATGCTGTCTTCATGTTGGTTTTGCTCTTACTACTAAAAGGTAGGAAATTTAAATATAGAAATTTGCTTTTAACAGGAAAAGAAATACACTGGCCATTACTTGAGGCATTCCATTTTGCAGTTGCAGAAATATATTTCCAAAGAAAAATTAAAGGCTGTTTGTAATATTATTTAAGTACTCCAGGTACATTTATTTTCATGTATATTGGTGCACTCATGTATGACTGGGAAAGCAGAGGCCCACTTCCAGCCCTGGCTCTGCCATGGAGCTGCTGAGAGTGAGTCACCTGAACCCTCTGTGCAGCAGTCTCTGTTTACGAGATGAAGACAATACCACCCCATCTCCCTTTCTGAGATTGCAGAATGAAGGTTAGAAATATCACTCTTCGCATTTTTTCTTTTTTTTTTATAATTACACTATATACTATGCATTCAAAAAATATTTCTTTCTGAAACATTGTCATTTTAGAGCTTTCTTATAAGCTGCAGTATATATGCAGTATTAGTCTTTTTGTCCCTGAACTTAGAAAAAAAACATTTTCCTTCAAGTAAAGCATGCCCAGTTTTGCTAGAATTTTCTGCTGTAAACTCATACTGCAATCTGGTCAAGAGTGGTCCATCATGTTCAGTCATGGCAGGCAAGTAGGCCTCAGTGCCACTGAATGTTTTTTCACAATCGGTTGCTGAAAAACAGCAGAGTTACTTGCCTCTTGCCACTCAGTGATTTACCATTTGTTTAAAACACAAAAGGAAAAAGTTATTAAAATGGTGCTTGAGTGCTTTTATGAGAATTCTTTTTTTCATAGCTGAGAATCATTTCCTCTTTCTTTATTTTACTTTTCCTCCCAAGCCCTTTTAGCAAAATTTGGGATTTAGTCCCACAAATGACTTTTCATAAACTCTCTCACTTGCATACAGAATGCAGTTAGCTTTCACTCAGACATCCCTATTCATGTTCAAATATTTGCGCTTCTTTGGATAACATTTGCATGTAACACCTGCTGCAAGCCTTAGAAATTCAGAAGGCTTTCTGATATGAGTGGGAGAGGCATTTTTGTCTAGGCTTTTGCTCCAGTTGCCTTCTACAGTTAAATATCACTGACTGCATGAAGGGAAACTATAAAATTATATGTGTGGTATTTTCTTATATCCAGGTCTGTGTAGTCCAGTTTTGTTGCAAACATAAGATTTGTGCAGGAATCAGGAGATGTTTTAAACAGTGTTCATTACTGAGTTTTGATTTCCAGTAAGGTCTTGCTGCATTTCCAGAAGAGTTCACAAAATTAGGAGAAGATGGGGGGGAAAGGATAATAGTTCAATATTTTGGTTCATCTGTAAAAATAGATAAAAGATTATGTGTGTGATTTACTCTATAATACATCCAAACTCGTAAGTAATAATTGTTCCTTCATGCATCCTATTATCATCAATCTTTGGATAGCTTCAGGAGACATCCATCTACCTTGCTTTATCTCCTGAACAAACTTGTCCTTGAAAGAATTTGTGAGTCCTGTTAATTTTGACCTCTACCTCTCAACGCTTTTGCCAATAGATTCTCTGCAAACCATCTTGTAAGGTTTCAGAAACCATTTCCTGGTGCCAGGACATAAACGACTGTCAGAATTCAGTTGTGTAGTTCCTTCTACAACATTGTGGGTAATAACATTTAAACTGGTGTATTTAAACTACTGTATTTTGTTTGTTGGATAAGCTGGGTAATGAAATCATCCTCATTGGCTGATTCAATGATCAGAGTGCTTCCCTGCCAACCCAAACACCTTTCTGGGTGCAACATCCTTGCAGAGCAGCAGCCAGCTGAGATCCCCCAAATGAGCTAAGTGAGCTGCTGTCTGGAGGGGAGGACAGCTTTTTGGAATGGTCACTTCTGGAAACAAGTGTGAAAATGGTGAAAACCTGAAGCACTCTGAACATGGATCTGCACAAAACATATGGCAGGGCTGTTTCAATCCACAGTTTCTCTCCAAACTTCTTTTTGTGTTTAGGTGATACACACTAGATACTTACACAAGATTTTTCTGTAATAATTATTGTAGCAAAGAATCTGAAATGAAATATTCTACTTTGCTCACACAAACATATGAAAAACTTTGATTGTTGAAATCAAGATTGTTGAAATCAAGATTAAAAAGACTTGACAACTTTTTTGGGTAAAACTTTAGTGTCTACTAACAAACTAAAGTATTTCTGGATTTAAAATTAATCTTATTTATCTAATTTAAAATAATAATAATAAAAAGATTTATTTGTTCCATAGGCATTTGATTATATAATATGATCTTGTAAAAGTTTTATATCTTTGTTAACAGAAAATTTCATTATCTGTCAGCATATTTAATGTTATCTGGAATTCATATTATTACATACTGAAGGTAAAATTACAGGACAATATATTTTATCTGTAAAACTGACATAGCAGTAAGACTGTATTACAACCTAACGTAATTCTAAAGAGTTAACAATAATCATAGAAAAAAATATAACACGAGACACCTAATTATTTAATTAGTCCATTCTCACCTTTTGGAACACACTTTAACATTTAAATGTGCAAAATGACTTGGAAACTGATTTTTGAAGAGCTGTCATTAGCAAATGTTATCATTACCATCAATATTATTTATTAAACAACACATTTGATCCCATTAGCAAAATTATTGCAAGTATTACACTTGTCTTTTTATCCATATTTGTCCCTATCATGAGAAACTAGTGCAATACTCAACAATGGAGCACAAACCTGTTGTGATTTAAGCAAAATATTAGTTTTGTCACTGACTGTAATCAGAACAAGACTGATACACTGATTGTAAATTTGTCTCCTGCAAATGGAAAGTATCCTAACCAACCTACCATTCTATTATTCTGACCTGCTACTTAAATCTGTTTGTGAGAAGGCAAGTGGCTACTGTATGCACTTTGCTGTACAACTGCAAGGGATATCGATTTCTTTATAGTTCATATGCATCATTCTTTGTTTGAAGCACCTCCGCTCAGTGAAATCGAATGGATGTGACTGCCTGTTTCTTGCATGTGGAAAGAAAAAGCAAAACGGCATTCACTGGGCAATTGCTTTTTGCTGGTTACTTCAAAATCAAGTGGTCAGTTTGGCCTTTATGCTTTCTGCCTTGCTTTCTGTGCTACTCTCTGTAGGCTGGTAAGGCACTTCTGGAAAACACCCTTATACTTTTAGCTTGTTGACTTTGACTTACTGTGCTGAATATCCAAAGGAGCACCTGCCTCAGCTCTCAATCTTTCTGAACCTTGAGCTTTCCCCTTGACCTGACACATAGAAAAATACTAATTTCTCTACCACTATAGGAAAAAAAAAAAAAAAAGGCAAAAAAAAAAGCACTAGTACTTCATTCTTATTAATAGTAAAAACCTCTTCATCCTTCTTAACTGGGTTTGCTTTGAGTAGATGTTTTCAATAAAAACAGAGGTGAAAGACAGAAAAGGATTATAGTTTCCATCTGGACAGGTGAACCCCCCCCCCCCCCCAAAAAAAAAAAAAAGTTAGACTATATTGTTACAGTTGTATTGCAGTAAAAAACTAGATGAAAGTAATACTCTGCCTGACAGTATTGACAGATATCATGCATATTGATAGATTTCTAATATGTACAAGCACTTGTAATATATACAGCAACAGAAGTTTAGATTTCGGTAATCCAGTATGATTATTTTAATTCCTTTCTCAAAAGAGCTCTTCTGACCCTCCCCCCCCACCTCCTCCCTGAAAAAGTATCTGTAAAGGGTTATTAATCTGTTGGCCATTTTGAAGAAAATTCTGCTTTTTTTTGCTGCCAGCAATTTCTCTGCTAGGGAAAGTTAATCTACTCACCGTGTCTGCCAGCATGAGCCTGTCTCTGTCCGTCCAGTGCTGCTTCTCTACCTGCTTCCTCCCTTCTGCCTCGTACTGTATCTCCAGCGTTATGTATGCTTGCATCTAACTAGGGCTGCCTCTCTCCCAGCATCACTTTTAACTCAGGCAGGCAGGGAGCTGAAGCCAAAGGGACTCTCTATCTGATTGGTTTCCATTCAGTGCCCCTGATTAATAAGAAACGTCCCTCACTGAGAGAGATGTTGCTGCTGATAGAGCCACAGTGCTCAAGACAAGGAGGTTTGGGGCTGGGGGGGAGGACGGGGGGGGGGGGACCAGCTTTGCCAGCCGTACAGTGATTTGCAAGTGAATGCAGTGGGAGGGTTCAGAGAGGAGGGCTTTGTTAAGGACCCTCTTATTAACTGAGATTTAAATACAGAGACTCAAGCTACTAGCTCAGTTTGATCTGTTTTCTGTTTTAATAAGGAGAAAGTCATGCCCATAACCTGTGAATAAACTGGAGAAAAGATTTACCCTAATTATCTACACCAGCAGTTTAGTGCCATTTTTGTGCACATATTCATTGAAGAATGCAAAATTATCTCATACCATTATAGTGAAAAATGAAGTTGAAAGAAAGCACAGTGGAGGAGATTTCCCCTTGTACTAAATAGGTTTACTGCACCAGTGTCACTTACAGCTGTTGATAATGATAGGCTTGTCACTGTATCTGAAAGTGAGCATAATACAAAGTTGCAAAGGATGTTTCAGGAATTATGGTTAATAATGTTCAGGTCATTCACAGAAATATATGGTTTTTCCAGTCACACAAATGAAATTTCCTATTTCCTGGTACAGTCTGTTTGGATATGAGTAACCGCTGCTCCCCACAATGTTACCACTGTGCAATATTGCAGAATATTGTAATTTTCTTGAACCACTTCAAGCATTGTCAACCAAAATATTGCCTATCAAAATGAGAAAAAAAAAAAAAAAAAAGTATTGTAAGTCCTGTGCATTTCTGTGGGCTTCTGGGTACTAATAATTAGTTCAGCCACGGATATAAGTTAAACATTTACAATTGGACTTCTAGGAACTGATACTTTGCCACCACTTTCTGTACCAACAAATCCTGAAGATAACCTTTAGTAGATGTCTGTTGTGGGCGCCAATAGAATAGCAAGAAACGCTGCAAAATTTCATTTTCTGGGATTGTAGCACAATTAATTTAGTACCAACATTTCATTCTAAGAAAGATGGACCATGATGTGAGTTTCTAATTATGAAATATCATTAGGTTTAAGGGTTCAGTAATTGGGGTGATAGGAGGAATCTGTTTATTTTGTTGGAGAAACCTTACTATAACAAAAGGAATGTTTACATCAAATAGCCAATTGAAAAAAAAAAAAAAAGTAAATTATTCCTTTTTCTTTATGCCCTTATTATTGCTTTAATACTACCATTGATGAGCTCAGCACAGTCATATTCACAGCACACTGTTTCTAATGAGAACCATTTCACTATTAGATCCCATTTGAAATGATTAGGGGATTGATACAATTCATATAGACATCAGTCAGAGTCTTTCCATTGATTTCAGTGGCAATTAAATTGGTCCCTGAATGAACTAAGTCTTCTCTGAGAATGCTGCACATCCATTAAAACAATATTTGCATATGTGTAACTGAGTGCAGAATTCAGCCTAATACTCTGAAAATCAAAAATAAAAATCCAGAGACAGAATAAAATCAGGGAGTTTACCTCAGCTAAAATATATATTAAAACAGTTTAAATCAGCATGTTCATTTCACGGTCAGTCCACTTTAGCAGAGATACTGAATAAAAATATTTAGTAAAATTTTTGTTTCAGTAAATACATGAGAAAGTTAAAAAAAAAAGAAAGGCAGACAACTGTATATCTCTGATGCCCTGTGGTCCCAGCACAACCTTAAATCTTGGGGATCCCAGAAGATATTTACTTAACAGGAAAATAGCTGGATGGTAATTATGCATGAGTAATGGCTCTACTTTTTTTTTTCAATCTATTGGTGGTTTTTCACTATTTTGGATGTTTGGGAACACTGTTTTTACTCTAATCAGTATTAGGAGATCATACAGGTACAGAGGAATCCCACAAACTGGAGAGAGATACAAGGCATCTTTGCACAACCCCTCCTTGAGCTTTAGAAGGCATTATTCCCTGGCAGCTGTAGGTCTGGCTTCTTCTTTAAAGGCAGCCATAGATCAGTTCAATACTAGGCAGTGAGAACACATAAATGAGAAAGGCTCTGTTGCTGTTGATGGCATCTAGAAGTTTGTAGTAAAACAAGCATTATTTATATTAGACAGCATAATGCCTGCTCTCTCAGATATGTATTTCATGGTGTTGTAAATACAGCACAGTGACTACTACAGGGGAAAAAGCTGAAATAAAGTGCTATACATTCACAAACTAGTGGTACTTCTAATGCAAGCAGTATTGCATAATGAGGGTAAAAAGTTTTGCAATATACACTGTAAATGGAATATGCATAAAAGTAGGCCAAAAAGGAAAAAGCGTAGGTGTGACAGTAACTAGGCAGAGATGGGTGGAAATCTGAGGCTGTGCACTAACTCACAGAAGGCTACTCCATATAGAGAAGGAAAAATTAAATGGTCCTTCTGAAAATGAGTGGACGGAAGGAAAGAGATACGGAAAAGCAGAAAGTGCACCAAAAGGGTAAGGCAGGATTGCTTTTATTGCAAGACAGGCTGTACTTCAGTTTTACATTTTATGAAGTCTTTCTGGAATTGGGTCTCTTCTCTTTTGACCCTTCTTCATCTTCCTTTCTTTTCCTTCCTAAAGATATTTCTGCTGGCATCCATGGGAGGCAGTGATTACAGACCCAATCTTCGTTGAAATTCTGAACATTTCCATATTTCACAGAGGCTAAAATCACTCAGCATTGCATGGCGTTGGGCTTGTTGCCATGTTAAATCATTCTGAGTTCAATCACAGTTTGCCATCATTTTTTTCTTTTCCTGACAAGTTTACTCTTAACTTGGTTAGGCAAAACTAAATGCAAATAAAACTTCGGAAGAGGAAAGGAGTCATCTGTCTCTATCCACGTTTCTCCACCTATATCCAGTCACTGGACAATATCTAGAAATCTGCTGGTGGCACTTTGAAATCTTACATAATATATTCCCAGGTTTGATAAGCTGAGACAGGCCTGAATTGTCACAAATCTGCATTCCTGATGAAGTGTTAGGGTCTGTAAGGAAAAACTGGCGCAGGGTTTGGTAGTAACACTTTCCCTTCAGTCTGGTACTTACATGACATTTTCTATTGTCAGAATTGTTGAATAGGTATTTAATCTTTCTCAGATAAGAGACTTTATGTGATGCCAAAAAAGAACAGAGATGAACAGAATGGTGAGAAAAAAACAAACAAACAAAAAAAAAAACAACACAACAACAACAAAAAAAAACACATTATGTAAGGAAAGCTCTGTGAGATTCAAAAGAACAAAGCCAACAGCTGTGCAATGTGAGTTCTGGTTATGTTCATGATCATGTTCACCTGAATCTTTAAGAGTCTGAAACATAAAGAAAATGATGAAATAATTATCAGCTAGTTCTAATCACAACTGTATTTTCACTTAGTCAATCATTGAAAAAAAATAAAAAATAAAAACAAAACACCATTACCACCTTCTCTAGTTTTTCTCCAAGATTTCTTCTCTCTTTCTGTGAAAGACTTTAAATTATTCATTTGTTAAAGAATATGAGAAAGTGTATGACTTTGAAAGATTGACAGAACATTACTAAATCAGACCTGACAAGCACTAGGTTTTGTCTGGTCCCCTTTGATATACATAATATAGGGCATAAGAGAGAGAATAAGAAATCTTCAGCTCCTTTCCCCCTTTCGAACCTCTTCTTTTAGTACAGTTACTCAGGAAGCTGCCACTCTTCCTAGTCTGAGGGAGAATTACAATACTTTATCTGGATCTAAGTTCCCAAAAAAGACATGAGAGGAGGGAAGATTCGTGTGTGGGAGGGAGAAGAACGTAGCAAGGCCAAAACATGCTAAGAACAATTAGATATTGCTAAACTTTGAGTTGTTTTTAAATAAGGCAAAGCTAAAATAAATGCATAAGGCAGCCCTATGCCAGACTTAATTGTATATGTGCTTTGAGAAAGACAACAGTAAAAGCTTTAGTTAAGAATATATTCAACAGTCAGTTCTACAGCTTAATCTGTGTGCTCTTTTCAAGGTATTTTAAAGTCAATTAAATCCCTAAATTTGAATTTTTGGCAGCTTGATAAAACCAAATGATTTTTCTTTTTAGGTAGATGACAAAAGATGGTTGGAGCTATTTGCATGCACATACAGACATACATGCATATGTATATTTACATACACCATATTTTATTCTTTATTTATATGAGAAAGGTTTCTTACAAAAAAAAAAAAGATTAAAAAGTAGCATAAAATTAATTTGATTTTGTGGGTTAAATAGATTTAAAAATAAGTAAATAAGTAAGTAAATAAATAAAAGTCCTCAACATCTTCAAATTTCTGAATTTGTTTTTAATTACTTTTTTGTCATGCATAAATCTATGGAATCGATCAATTCTATCTTGCTTTCTTCTTCAATCTCCAGATACAATAGTTTGAAATTTTAAAACAAGATAAATACAGGTTAGATTTTGCCAAGAGGGAATTGAAGCTTTAAAATATTAGGACAGATTTTGCAGCAGCAAGGCCTTTATGTTTTCTCAACATTTAATCAGTTCAAAACTGGTGAAACTTTTAAAGGTGCATTATAAATGTAACTACATATAATAAAATTGAAATGTTATAATTTTAATCAATTAAAAAAAACTGTAGAAGCATGCTTTATTGCATACACATACAGTTAAGTGACTAAGTATACACAACAAATATTAAATGGAAGATATTAATACATGGATAGATGATAAAGTATTTTAAAATATACTGTGGGTGCCAGGCTGACATTCAAGTCATAACTCTTTTGTAGACGGACTTATTGAACACTTTATTTCTCAATCTAATATAAATATTTTTTTTACATGTATAATTAAAGCTTGTCAAGACCTTTAACAGAGATTTTTGCTTGGATATACTGGCTTACTGAAAATATTAACAGATACCACTTACTTCTTGTTTATTTCCTTCATGAATTTTTTGTAGAGAAAATTGTGAGCACACGATTCCTGCATGAAAAGAAACTTTTAAAAATGATTTAAATTCAGAGTTTTTCTTGACCTAGTCTAATTTGATTTGGGACTTTGTTTTAATTATTATTATTTTTGTATCATAGTACAAAATATTTTGAAATTCATCTATTTAGGGACAAGATTTTTTCCCCACAAACATGAAAAATCACAATGAATGAGGAATTTCTTGACCTCCCTACAGTAATTATCAATTTAATTGCAATATTCCTTGTTCTAATACACTCCCAAAAGATGTAGTTGAGAAAATATTTGCTTCAGGTTCACAGGTGAAACAATCAAGTCAAATGTTCTTTTGGTACAGGAAATAAAGTTAGCAATTTGATATGGGTATCCTGAATCCACTCTCTATTAAACACAGCATAATATGTACCTCCAAATATTAAGAAAATGGTGCTTTTTAAATGTTAATAAAAATATTCCAAATTGCTGGCGAGCCCAATAGACTATGCATTCCAGCACAGCCTGGACCATGTATACTACTTACAGTACAGATTTACGATGGTATTTAAGTACCTTTTAGAGCAAATAAGGAAGTACACAAGCAAAATATTGAACTCATTTTAGAAACCGTGCCACTCACATGGACATAACCCACCCTCAGTTTCATGTTATAGAAACATCACTGTGATAGGCCACAGCAAAGCCTTCACCTTGGGTTAGACACAATGACGTGGATCTGCTCCCACTTACATGCATGCATGTACATATATATGCTATATGCTAATGAACTGTTTCAATGTAACAAGGTGCAGCCCTTTGGGCTCAGAAAAAGGCACTATGAAGTGTGAAAGAATGACCCCCTAAACAGTGCAAGTGCAATGCTGGTCTATATTTTTTTCTTTTTTCTTTTTTTTTTTTTTGTAATTGGTATTTATTTGTACATGTTTATCTCAAGTTAGTGAAATTAATCTACACTTCTGTCTCACAGAAACTGTAATATTGAGAAAACAAAAATTAAAAATTAAAAAAAAAGAGTAGCATTTTATATCAGTAAAATCACTGAATTTTCAATAAATATTTTTTTTCTTCAAAAACAAATAAATTATTGCAGTATTTCTGACTTGTTGAGGTGCAGCCAGACAGTACATGGAAGTCTTTAGCTTCACATGAGATGTCCAACCTTAATTCCATAGCTAGAGTCTATATGACGTTTGTATATGTAGTCACATATTTATCAAGATGTGCTGCTAACCCTTCAGATGCCATTGCTGCTTCATAAGCTAGATCCTTAATTATTTTTTTTTATAGTATATAACCTATGACAATTGAGAAAGGTTACTGAAAGAAATGTGGGAGGAAAGTTGTTTTCCTCTAGCATAGAAAAAGAATCTGATTTAGAATAAAGAAAATAGCAGATTTTTTTTTTTTTTTTTAAGAAACAAAGTTCTTCCAGGTGATGTTTGGACTCTTGACATAACAAAGGTAAAGAATGATCCAAAAACTGAATTAATCATTTTTCATCCTTTCTACACTGGGATAAATATACATGCATAAACATGTGTTAGCAGGCATTTTTGCTGTTAAAACATTCTCACGTCTCTCCCATGTTGCCCTCTACTTATGTGTGTAAGAAAACCATGAATAAATATTTCAGTCTTTGGCATATGCCAAAAGAGTCCTCCACCTGTTTGGCAAATATCAGTTCTATTTACATCAAGCGATTTAGATGAACTTCTTCATCTTCTCGGTGGTAATATTCAAGTTCCCTGCCACTATAGTTCTTGGAGCATCACCAGAATCTGTAATTGGATTGTAATTGGATCTTGAGATGGAATTCATTTCACTTATGTTACTGGTCCAGAAGTTAGGCAGCCACTTAAATCTATTTCATCTATAATCTTTGAAAGGAGAAAAAGGTCTCCAGATGAAGATTCATCCCATTTTAACATAGATGTCTAAGATATTTGAAATAAATAAATAAATAAATAAAAATGGAGTTGCTAAGCAACTCCATCTGGATTTTTCTTTCTTTCTTTCAGATGACTATGGAGAGAATCCTGCTGAGATGCTCAACTGTTTGACTAACTTTCAACCTCTGTCAATAGGTGAGATGAATTGTCTCCTCAACTTTCAGCTCCTGGAGTTCTGAAATGTCTATGATTCATGATGCCAATTATTCAAGAATCATCTTTTCTCCTTAACTTTTTGTTAAAGTATGTTTCTATGTAAAGTATGTCTCATACTGAGAGAAGAAAAATGAAAGTGCAACCAAAAAAGAGGGCAAGAAAGAAGATTTTAACAAGTTATTTGTTCAAAAATAAAATGTCCTCTTAACTGTTTTTTCAGAGCTTGGTTTTGCCATGCTGTTCACTTACAAAAGGGCAGCTATAAAGATCATAAAAATGTCACAATACAAGGAGAATAAATAGTGATAATGATCAGTTTGACCTGGTCAAACCAATTTAATTTAACATATCCATAGATAGATTATAATAGTCAAGTGTGCGTAGAAAGTATATACATGTTCACTTTCTTTATACAAAGATGCTTAAGATATTTCTTATAAAAAATATTTTAGAATAGAAAAACAAGCAAACAAAAATATTGAATCAGATTCAGGGCAATAGTTTTGGAAACAGCAAAGCCTCAGAGACCAAGACTCTGTAAGACATTTTAAAGTATGTGGACAAACTGCTTGGCTCATGTCATTTGAAAAAAAAATCAGGCCATTTTGATTATCTGAAGATTTTTGTTTTGTTTTGCTGTTTCCTTTTAGAGCATATTTCATCCACTTAATTACATTTTTTTTCAGTTATTATTATTATTATTTCTGCCTTTAGTTTTGATTTGGAAAAAAACAAAGCACCACCCTAAACTACTCAAAAATACTGTTACAGTCAACTCTAACAGCATGGCTCTCTAATTGAGGAGAGGAAGAGAGTGAACTAATACTATGCTCATAATTCTCTGTGCCTTTTCTTTTATCATGAGAAACACTATGTCCTGTTTTATAGGGCTGCGAGACACAGTTTTCTGGCCTTTATTTTCATAAAGCCGTGATTGATTTAAAGTGAATTGATCTTAAGTAAATATATATCTATATACTGGATCTGCTCCCACATCTGCTCCCATATATATATAGGTTCAAGTTCCAAGTAATTTTTTTTCCCCAAAACATGCGTTTTTTTGGTAAATGCTACTCTAAGCGCAGCAAGATAATATAATAGGAGAGTCCCTTATGGGGGTCTCTGTGTAATATCTTCCATTCTTTAAATATATCAGAGGCAGCATTGTCTAGATTTTATTGAATTCCTAGATATTACCAGGAGGTTAATGGAAAACCCAGAACCATATTCTGTAAGTGTGCACACTGGAACACTTGAACTTATAGAGGTTAAAAAAAAAATAAATCTGTACTTTTTATTAATTTATTGTTTTTACATGACCTGAAATCAGTGACTGTTTTCTGCTGTTTTCTAGGGACCTTAAGCTAGGTATGGAGATGGGGGAAAAATAGCGGGATGGAGGGTTGCTCACAATAACAATAAAAATAAAAGGAGCCAGACGAGAGAAAAATATATTAGATAAATGCATCCAAATGTGAGGGCTGATCATCTGGTTATTTTGCTGTCTAGCACAGCATCCAAAAGTTATTCAGAATCTGAATTTGTTTGAAATCCAAAATATATTTGCATGTTAGTGAAAAACAATATACAGTGTTCCAAAAAAGCATTATCCTATGAGGTACAGAACAGCTCAAGCTTCTAAATATTATCCTGGAGTGAATAGGTCTCCTCTTAGGATAAGGGCCAGATGGAGCAGTGTAGTACTTTGCTACCGAGTTCCTCCAAACAGCAAAATAATCAGGTTACTTTATCAGACAGACAACACAGTGGTTTAGATGTTGCCAGCTTTATACACAGACTCATGTTTGAATGAGTCTCCAACATTATGTTGTAACAGTTTGTCTTTATTATTATCAAGTATTTCTATTTCTGTAATGAATAGAGGGCTTTTTTTGGAACTCAAGATCATACTATACAAGGTGTTTTAAAAGCGTGCTGAACAATGGTGTTTTCATATTAATGAATGTACAGTTTAAACATCCAAAGACCTCTTAATGCGCATGGAAAAGCTGCAAAGTAACAGCACATACAAAATTATTCTGAAATGACTCCTCCTAGTCATGTAGCAGCCTGGGGAAGGGAGGGAAGGCAGGCTCTCCATGTTCTCCATGTTCCTATTCAAGTGCTGTCTCCACCCTAGACAATAATGCTAATCTCAGACTACTTCACAGAAACTTGTTCAGAGCTTAGTTGTAATCATATTGCCTTGGTTAGGGGAAATGGACTACACTTTCTGCTCTCTTAAACATCTGCCAACACTTCAGCAGTGTGCTGCCTATCAGATGAGCAGCAACACTTTCTACAATGAACAGCTTTTGGATTTTTCTGACTTTTCGTCCCGTGTCCACCCTCCCTCCTCCCCGCCTCCCCCATACAATCCAATGGACCACCTGCACCTAGACGAAGGGGTTGTCCTCAAACTATCATAGATTATTGGATCACCATCTGTTGTAATGTAGCATACCTTTTACAATGTTGAGCTATCTTCCATCTTGTCAGGAGATACGCACTATTTTTCAGCTCTAGCCATTGCATTCAGTGGCCAAATCACTATGACATACGTTATCCAGGAAACTAAAGTAGTGATAACACAGCTCCATCTGCTTGCACATTTTGGCCAGTTGAAAATCACAAGAGCACCCATAGAAATATATTCAGATCCTGTCAGTTTCCCATTTCTTTCCCTTCACAGCCCTTTTCCCTTAGACACAATTATTTATTATTAAAATGCAAGACTGTTCAGAAGTATTCCAATGCCCCAAGATCAAAACCCATGAAGCCAGATACTGGAATTAGAATAAACCACTTCCAAAGACATCACTCAGGAAAGATGAGCCAGACAAACTGAGGGGTGTTATTGCTAATCTTAGGCACTTGACTTGTAAAAGTCCTTTGGAACAAATAAAGAAGAAAACTTAACATTATAGCTGTGTCAGCTGTAAGAGTAGGGTAAATTAAAAAAAAAACACCTTTCTCAAGAGCCTGGGGTAAAGTATGAGAATAAGCAATGCAAATCCAAAATGATGTGTTGTAATAATGAAGCTGTCAGCAACAATTTTTCCTCAATTTTTCCACATTTTGCTGGCAATTAAGTTACATATCCTACAAGTAGCAAGACATTATTTTCCAATATCCTTAGTTATTTCTGATAACTGAGTTTGTAATTTTGATTGTAGAAATATATTGTGGTCAATTCAAATATTAAGACTAAGGGTTACTATTGTTAAAAGTGATTTTTGTTACAAAGCTTTCATGACAATGTTGTCCAGTTGCTACCAGGAAATTGCCTTTATTATATGCATAAAACTTATTGTATTGCCTTAGGCATAAACTTAGCCATTTACTGTGCATTGTTAATACAGTGAATTCTCTTCTAGTCTCCCAAGCCAAGTCAAACAGAGAGTTTAGGCTACTGTGGAAAAGAAGACTTCAGGTTAGAGGCCCTTGTAGCTGATCAGTTAGATAACGAAGAATAAGTATCTTTACTATAGTGGTGTCATTTTACTGTTTTAGCTTAGGATTTGCTGACTTTTTGATTGCAAAAAGTAATTTTGTGAGTTCAGTTTATTTTTCTGTTGCTTAGAAAAATTACTCTGAGTAATGATTAGTTTCATTGCAAGAACTCAGCAGAATACAATAAATGCCTGTATTTCAGTCTCGGTGCAACCAGGTTCAGCCACAGTGTCCTGTTAACTACTGTCTTGGTATGAAATACGCAGATTCAGTCACTGACCTGCTCTTGCCATATTGCCTGCTGTAATCCTTCTCTTCAGGGACTGATATAGACCCTGCTGGGAAGACCAAAAAAGAGCAGCCACTTTGTTGTTGGCCCCTTCAAACCAGAGTCCTGGGTACTATCCTGCCTCTACACTTGCTTTCCATTTACCATTCTGCTCTGTCTCTTCTTCATGTGAGAAATAATGACAGGACTTCCATGTTTCTCCCCAGTGTCCGAGGCCCAAGGACCAATTTGCCACCCTTTATCTGGAAACTGGATGTTTTACAGCACACAGCAACAAACAGTTGGACGGCTTTAAAAAGGGGTCTCTGAATTAAAAGAATTTCCTCTGCAATATGACTCTGAAGAGCTTGTATTTTAAAATAAATTCTCTCCTGCTAAGCTAAAGAACAAGTACAGGCAAAGGGTCCTTTATGTCAGGGAGGATGCACTGATCCTTTATCCCTCAGACCTGTGGTCACAATCAATGCACTGATGGGGACAAGCTTACTGGTGGCTGCTGGATTTCCTCGAGTGTAGACTGCATTCTCTTAAGACTGCCCTCCAGGATTTTTTCAAGACTCCCTTCTCTTTTATGGGTTATAAATTGTTTTTCTTGCTGCCTATCAGTATATATACCTTCTGCCAAGCCTCTTATGAGATTAAACTGAATTTGCTTCCCTTTCAAGTGAGGGATATAGCAAGAGTGAGAAAAGAATTTGATGATGTGTCACTGATTGGCTTCAAACTATGGATTTTCATTGTCTCTATGTACAGTGCCATTCCTAATCCTAATGAAAACAAAAATCCATCTATGTGTAACTTTTCCCAAGGACGAACACTACTGTTTGTATTAAGTGGAATGAAAATCCCAGAGAAATTAGAACGCTGCTGAAATTCAGCCTGTGTCAAGTCATCTAAAACTGTTGCGGTGTCGTAGTCCAAATCAAGGTCTCCAGGGTCTCCACTTATGTGTCAGAAGAGCATGTGGTCTGTGCACACTACTGTTCCAGAGACATTAAAGACCTCCGTGATAGATTAATTCAGCCCAGACACTAAGGCAGCCTGTCTGTGATAATTCTGACACATTTCCCTTTATCCCAAAGGAGAGCCATATTCATTTACTTAAATGTAATTTCTCCTCTGACTGACAGTTGTAGCATTTAGAGATTAAAAATATCCCAAACCTACAGCACTTTAGTTGTTGACATCTTAGCACAAGCAGCAGGCAATCATAAAGCCTTGGATTAATAGGGCTTCAGGGCAAATTTGCTTTATTCTGACAGTCTCTCTTTCATTTTGATGTGTTCTTCTGTTGCCAGAAGGCTTACTTTCATTAATTCATTTTTAATAAACAATTAAATTTTTAATGTACAAAATGTAAATAATAAACATGGAGTCATCATACAAATAACTATCAACAGATGTCCACTTAAAAAACAATAAAAAATCGTGGTTTTATTTGTGTAAAATGCCCATAAGCAATTGTTTGTTTAGGATTTATTATTAAGGTGATTAGTGCTTGCTAGTCATGTGCAGAATATATAGTATTCCTTCTTCTGTCTTAGAATCTACTTATTTTTTAGAATTAGAAACACAAGGATGCAAACATGAGTTGTGCTCCAAATAAATGCAGAATCAAACCAGATTATTAATAATTGGGCAATAATTCACTAATCTTCTGATTTTCTTTTTTATTCAGTTATATGTGAAAGCCTTGTATGTTTATTTGTGTAGGATTTTTCTGAATTTCAAAAATTACCTTCAAGAACATTAACAGATGCAGGCTTCTCATCTTTTTGCTGAAATCCGTTTACCATGGCTGTCCTCTGTGTGATTTCGAGACCTAGTAAATAAGAGCTGACTAATACTTTTTATCTTTCTTTTCTACAGGAAATATTGTAATTAAAAAAAAAAATAGTTTAAAAGACAATTACTGAGGTAAAACACCTGTTTTTCTTTCTTTCTGTCTTTCTCTCTCTCTTTTTTTTTTTTAATGCTGTACAAAACATTGAATGTTTGAAAATAAGCTGGATACGAACTGAAGAACTAATTAGCTCTCACTATTTTATTTTGGGGTTTTTGACTTTTTGACTTCAGTTTAGATAGGAAAATTTTTGATATGTCAAAAATTCTCAGAAGGACATGGAATTTGTTTCCTGACAGTTGTACTGATAAGATCAATTTTATATAGCTTCAGGCTATAAATAAGGATATCTTTCCCACACTTTGAAACTCATGCGTGACTGAATAATGTACAATATTTTATGAAGTAAGATGGAAATACAGTAAGTAGATTCTAACTATGATATTTTAAATAAAATGCATATTTAAAATTGAGCATGTGATAGTGTTATTACTTAAGCATACTGTATAAGGCAATATAATACATTTTTTGTGCTACTGAAAAATTAGCTCATTCTCCATTTTATACATAACAGTGTTATGTATATATGTATATATCATTACTTTCCATACAATTACTTGTTCAAGACAATAATAAAACTGTTCTTCTCACATAGGAATACGTTATGAATTATTGCTTTTTAACACACAAAGCAGCCTACACAAGCTTGAAAAGAGGAAATAATGCATACTAGTGAAGATAGACTGAACAATGCTCAGTGTGGTGAGAGAGCACTTCATGCTTCAGATCTCTTAGTGACAAAATTTGGAGGCTTGAGAATATGTGTGTACTTTATCAACCTTCCAGTAGTTCGGCAAATCAGGGGGCATGCTTCAATCAGCATCTGGGGAGGAGTCTGAAGATATGTTGTGCTTCATGATTTGGCTTTCAGGATCTACAACTACCTGAAAGGAAGTTGTGGGGAGCTGGGGGCCGGCCTCTTCTCACAGGTAACTAGCGATAGGACAAGAGGGAACAGCCTCAGGTTGCACCAGGGGAGATTCAGGTTGGAAATTAGGAGAAACTTCTTTTCAGAAAGAGTAGTCAGACATTGGAACGGGTTGCTCAGGGAGGTGATGGTATCACTGTCCCTGGGGGTGTTTAAGGAAAGGTTGGATGTGGTGCTTAGGGACATAGTTTAGTGGGTGATATTGGTGGTTGGGGGACGGTTAGAACAGATGATCTTGGAGGTCTTTTCCAACCTTAATGATTCTATGATTCTGTGATTCTATGATTGGAGCACCCCTCAAGGATGACAAACCTGTGATTAAAAAAAAAAAAAAAAAAAAAAAAGGAAACAACTCAGCAAGATCCCACTGCAAGTATATAAAACAGAATGAGCAGAGAGGTGCAAGAAACAGAGATCTTTCATACTGGAAAAAGGGAATAGTCTCTGGACTTCAAGAACCATTAATTTATTTATGAATTAAGGAAAACTCAATGTTTATTCACTAAACTTAAGAGGCAACTTGACAGCCAATTCTTTCTTGAATACTCAATGGTTAATGCTTTATCACATAAGCAAGTTTGCACATTGTAGATTTACAGAGGATAGGGTGATACAAGAAGTACATTCCCCCCCCCAAAAAAAAAAAGTTCATAATTTTCTCAAACTCTTTGATGTGTGCTCTGACTGCAAAGTGCAGATCAGTTCCAGATTCCTGGAAATGCCAGTCTTTCAGCCTGCTCCTTTCCATCATTGTAATCACATTCCTGTACTAAATCTTTATCCAAACCACCCCTTCTTTTTACCAAACACTGGAACAACTCAGCTATAATACTCCTAATGTTAGGAATTTATAGCCTAATAAACCATGATGATAGCGGTTAAAGTGTCAATGAGTGAACTGGAGTGCATGATATTTGTGGTAATGGGAAACTGCATATCTCTTTGTGGAAAGAGCAAGATATCTATGTTTCTTTTGTTTAACACTGCATTTTCTCACTTCTGCTTTCTGAAACAAGCTATGCATATAACACCTTTAACAGCTCCAGAACAAAATATATGCATATGATCCCTTGTAAATGATTAGATTTCACATCTTACAATTCTCTTTTGAAATAAAATGATTCATATTTCCCCTTAGTTTAAGAATACATTGGAACAATTGCATACAGGCCAACTGTGTCTCAGGATATGTCAATGTTTGCCTTTAGCAGATTTTGTGGGTTTAGTCACTAGCTCATGCTTTCTTGATGTCCTGAAGACAGTTGGGGTAGGCATGCCTGCTGTAGCTTTGTTAGACATTTCAGTCTTATTCCACAAATAGATCAGTATGTGTACACTGGTTCCAAGGCTCTCCAGATGCATTCAACCTGCTGAGGTATGGTGAATTGCATGTGTAAATATGGACAGTATAATGTCTCATGGATCAGTTACGTTACTTGTTCAAGAGCTGGATGTACAGAACATGCATTAGCAGGATTTCCTAATCACAAACAGAAATACAGGAATCTTGATCATGCAGGTGGGAGAACTCATGCTACTCCTTTCTGCAAAGAAAAAGGGTAGATAAGTGAGTCCTTTTTGAGCATCTGAAAAAAAGCATCCTCAAAAAGAAGTCTGAAAATGGCTTATTTTGATGGAAGATTTAAGTGACAAGCCAAAAGAGAACATGTATTTATTTATTTATTTATTTATTTATTTAAAACTTGAAATCAATTTAACAAAGTAACTTTGTTATTTTTCTGAAAACTCTTTTCGTTTCCTAAGTTTTTAATTTCTTTAAATTAAAACTAAAATAAGATTTCAGAAGGACAAAACTCTCCATGGAAACTACTTCTGATTCAAAACAAAGTTTTTATGCCAATTAAAACTGATAGAAAATTTCAGTTGTCCATTACAAGAAGATACCAGGATCTCAGAATGTTTTCATGATTCTATGAACCATTTAACTTCACAAATTTGAAAGTTTTGGTTAGACTAGACAAACAAATCATTAGTTAATCTCTTAATAAAATGCAAATATCTTGTTTACAGGGATGTCAAAGGGGGGGTTATGTTGACCCAAACATGCTATCAATGATGCCTGTGTGCTGATGCTGCCCTGCCTGCTAGTGTGACATCGCCATGGGCCATTATTTACCAGTGTCTTTGACAGATGAGTCAAGAGACAGGGATATAAGGTTTTCTTGGCAAGGGAGCTCTGATTAAACCAATCATCTGTGATATAAGAGGCATGTACATTTCCATCTCACTAGAAAAATGTTTTTTCTACTCTTCTCCTCTCACAGCATCTGTGACACCCCCTTCAGCAACCATTTCATTAGCCCAGCTTTCCTATAATCAGTCTGGAAATCAACTGATGCGCTCTCTATGGAAAACTATTCCATCTATTTCACTATACAATTGTTTGTAATTTGGAAGGCATTGCTGAAGTCACCGAACTGAATGTCTCTGTAGAAGAGACCATGTCTGGCTAAATTACATCTAATATCCCAGATTTTAGACAGCGTGACGTGTTCCCTGCTACCTATGGTTACAGGGTTGTAATCTTATAAAGGATATATAGTGTAATCTCCATTATTTGAATAAGTACAACTTTGTGAGTTTTTCTTGTGCAGTATATTAAATTCTTCAGCCTTGATCTGACATTTGGAAATCTAAACCAGCTGTAAATGCATTTTAATTTGGTTAGCATTCTTTAATTGTTTTCCATTATTCTGAGTTAAAAAAGGTGTTCAGATAACACAGGCAAAACAGAAGCCAAAAACAGTATGGTTTTGTTGTTGTTGTTGTTGTTCAGTTTAGCTTAAAGTTTTATAATACAAAACATCAAACTATCATAAATATTGCATGGTAACATTTTGTTCTAGAAAGGCTTTAGTCTGTGTTTGTCCATGATTAATATATTTTCACAGAAGGCTGTCAGAGAAAAGTAAGAAAAGTTAAAGATGGATAGAATAGAATAGAATAGAATAGAATAGAAAATAGAATAGAATAGAATAGAATAGAATAGAATAGAATAGAATAGAATAGAATAGAATAGAATAGAATAGAATAGAATAGAATAGAATAGAATAGAATAGAATAGAATAGAATAGAATAGAATAGAATAGAATAGAATAGAATAGAATAGAATAGTTCAATTAGAATCATAGAATCATAGAATATCCCGAGCTGGAAGGGATCTACAAGTATCATCGAGTCCAACTCCGGGCACCACACAGGTCTACACAAAAATTCAGACCATGTGACTAAGAACATAGTCCAAACACTTCTTAAACTCCGACAGGCTTGGTGCCTTGACTACATCCCTGGGGAGCCTGTTACAGTGCGCGACCACCCTCTCAGTGAAGAACCTCTTCCTGATGTCCAGCCTGAACCTCCCCTGTCACATCTTGACTCCATTCCCTCAGGTCTTATCACTGGTCACTGAAAAGTGCTAAATCAGCACCTGCCCCTCCACTCCCCCTCATGAGGAAGCTGTAGACCACGATGAGGTTTCCCCTCAGCCTTCTCTTTTCCAGGCAAGACAGGCCAAGTGACCTCAGCTGCTCCTTGTACGTCTTCCCCTCTAGGCCCTTCACCATCTTGTAGCCCTTAGTAGCCCTTAATAGCCTAGTTGGAAGGAGCCTTCAAAGATCATCTAGTCCAACTGCATTAAAATAGTATTTCCAAAGCAGAAAGTATTATAATGATATAATTATCATAAAATCAAGCACTACACATTCATAATATCTAGTGTTAAGATTTACTTTAAAGAAATAAAAACTGGTATTAAAATATGCAAGCCAAGACTCTAAAACTGTCAAAATTCTTTTTCATAATGATTCTAGATGGGGAAAATGCAGTAAATATCATACATGAAAAGCCACCAACAATTTTATTCATTACGCCTAGTTACATATAATAATAATAAAAAAGTTTATGTTGGTTAGTGGCCTTGACTGTACATTTATACATAATAACATTTCAGGGTTTTTAAGGTCATGCTTAAGTCTGAAAATCTTCTGAGAGGCATTCAAACACTTTGACTGAAATCCTGCATCCATTGGAGCTAGTGACAATATATTGACTACTGTAGATCTAAGCTGTGACCTCTTTCTGCTGTATTAACCCACAATTACTTTTTTTTTTGTTTTGTCTTCATTTAAATCCAGATGACTTTTCAACTCCTTTTAACACAGTTGAAACACATCTATTGTATGCCACCACAGGATATGTTCTCTGGGCTTGGAAATAGTTTATACATAGCCACCTGATGAGAACTTCTGTTTAGTTTTGTTTGTTTGTTTAAGTGTTTGTTTGTTTTGTTGTTGGTTTTGTTCCAATTTTTTTTTTTTTTTTCCCCTCTGGAGTTGATCTTGTGTAGCCAGTGTATTTCACTTGAAGAAGCTGGATTTTATAGTAAAGCTCCACCAAAAAAGGATTCTGAAATAAATATTAAGATGAGGAACTATAAGCTGGCTAAATTGCATGTGGCTATTTTTTTTTTTAAATCTCAAACTTTAGACTACTAAGAGTAGTTGTTCCTTTCATTCTGTTAGATGACTCAGCTGTATAAAGTTACTTGTGTACTCCTGACAAACTGATATCCTTGTAGGTTTTTACTCTACCTCATTCTTCTATAAGAATTTGGTGGGAGAAGTCATTATCTTTACATATTTAAGTAACTAGACCAAACTCAAACCATTCAAGGACATTTTCTATTATTGTAATTGAGGTGCATTGTCTATAAATATGCGAGTTTTGCATATTTCTCACCTATATCATAACTGGCTGTAAAGAACTGTTGCATATTAACCTATTATGGTACTTGTGTTTTCTGCTGACTTTAACTATTACTACTCCGGTAACATTAGGATTTATGACTGAGCATGTTATTTGGCTGGAACATCTCTCATATGAAGAAAGACTGAGAAACTTGGGACTGTTCGGCCTGGAGAAGAGACTCAGGCACGATCTTATCAATACAGATGAATGCTTAAAAGAAGGGTGCAAAGGAGATGGAGCCAGGCTCTTCTCATTGGTGCCAGTGACAGGACAAGAGGCAATGGACACAAACTGAAAGACAGGGGGTTCTGTCTGAACATCAAGAAACACTTTTCTACTGTGAGGGTGACTAAGCACTGGAATAGGTTGTCCAGAGAGGTCGCCGAGTCTCCCTTAGAGATCTTCAAAAGCTGCCTGGACATAGTTCGGGGCAAATGGCTCCAGGTGGCCCTGCTTGATCAGGAGGCTTGGACAAGATGACCTCCAGAAGTCCCTTCCAGCTTCATCCAAGCTGTGATTCTGCTGTGTGATTGAGCTGAGCCAATCCCTGCAGTTTCTTTTTGATTTTTCACATAAAATTTGACTCTAAAGACATAAAATTACTTTGAGACAAGGTTTTCATGTCAGATAGACGAATTTGGTGCAATTCTTAATAGCATCTGCATTTTTTTGTTTCTTAAAAATTGCAAAAGTTAACATGTTTTTTTGCCTTACCTTCCTCATTGAAAGTTAAATGCTGGATTTTGTTGTGTTTTCTTTGGGGCTTGGGATATCTATTTAAACACCTGCCTTAGTGTTTTGAATGAAATTCACAATATGCTTCTGCCAGACACTGGGACATTAGAAATGCAGCATTGAACATAACGCATCGTGTTATACTGTAAAAAGGAATTTAAAATGTCAGTTTACTCAGTCAGGTGAAAGTAATCCTATTCTAGGAAGTAATTAAAAAGGTTTACAGCTATTAGTTGTCTCAGGTCAGGATGATTAGAGAAAGAATCCTATTTATTTAAATAAGTATGGGGCATTATTATTATCTGTATTGCCAGGGTTTAAGACTTTACTGTCACTTGACAAAAGAGTTTAAAAAAAACTGCTCTCCTACAGTAAATTATTTTTTATATATTAGGAAAAAAATCTTTACGTGTACAGAAATTGCTTGGTCATATATAAGGCTAGCTCACATTCTCGCTCTCCCTCTCTTTTTTTTTTTTTTTTTCCCCCTTATCTTAACCTACTTTTCCCTTGTCTTTCTTATTTCTTTTTCTGCTTTTGTTCTCTTCAAATTCAAATCTGGCTAAGAGGCATAGCTGAAGACTGGCCCGTTGTAAAGCACCATCTCATGACTGAATATGTTTTATGGTAATATTTTCTGCTTGTTTCAGCTATTATTTGAGCAAAGGTATAGTGCTTAACCTAGAGTTATGGCTGTTTGGGTGGCAGTAACTGACGCTATTTTTTTGGTTTAGAAAGTTTGATGCAGCCAAAAACAGCCTGCTGGAGGAAAGTGATGGATTTTTTAGGTTGTCGGTGTTTCACAATTCGAGGTACTTATTTTTCCTTAATTATACTCAGTTTATCCTACATATCCTGAGTGTCACCAGATTTAATATCTTTGGTTTTGTTTGTGGTTTTTTTGTTTGTTTGTTTTTCCATTCCTGTTCTAGAAGAAGTTACTTTAGCAAAATGACTGCTTGGTCTTCCAACTAACTTTCCGTATAATGTTTGAATGTCTTTCAATGAGAATCCAACATTAGGCCCTTATGAATACGCAAGAAACTTTAGTTTAAATAGACTGTTTTGACAATTTTAAGTGTTAATTATCCATGTTAATTGTTTTTGACCACAGGCATCTTCAGTATGGACATCTAAGTATTTTTTTTTCTTTTAAATAAACTTCCCTGAAGTCTGAACGATTTCGTTGCCCTTGTACAGATGTCATGCAAAGCAAACATATATATATGCAAATTATATAAGAATGTAGATACATTGTTATGATAAAATGCAATAGCAAGTGTTATATTTGTTAGTTTCTTTGTTGGCTTGTTATTCCTTTATATGTATATTTCTGCACCATATTTCAGTCAGATTAATTCTAGCTTCCAAAAGATTGAGATTTTGCCTATATGCATGGAAAATATGGATTTTGTTTTTTCTTTAGCCTGTTACTTAATTTTTTTCTGTTTTTTGACTTTGTGGTGGTTGCTGTTTAATCCATGAAGCTGCATATTTTCATGATAGATGATACAACTTAAATGTTTCATATCTGAAGATAAATGATGAGGTATGACTTTGGAGAAAATTTTTCTTTGTATGGAACATCTTCTTCTTATGGAATAATATAGGGTGGGGCCAGGAACAGGTTTCCACCTCCATACATACAAAGGCAGCCCCTGAGGAGCACAATGAACAGGGCAGGCAAACAGAGCATGGTGCAGCAGTTTGCATGGGAGGGCGCAGGGAGGACACTGTCACTATTTCCAACACTGGTTGTAACCTGCTCACAAGGAGTTCCACCATGGTATCCAGCAGAAAGCAAAGTCCTCTGCAACCCCTGTGAACTCTCCAGCCACAGGAAGCAAAGTGTCTACCCAGACAGAGCTCCAAAGGGAACAGGCAGCCATTCAGGTCTCAGGCTGCAGGGTGTGCCTGACTGACAGAAGCAGTGAGTACTTCTCACTCACTCACTCCTCACACACTGTGGGAGGTGCGCCCAGGCTGAAGAACTGCTCAGCCTGGTGGTAGAGTTTTGGGAGGAGGTGGGCATGCTGAGGAGCATCAGGGAGTCACAGAAGGAGATTGACAGGCAGAATCATACCCTACCATCCCTGAAACAGGTGCATTGGTCAGCCACAACACAAGAAATGAAGGATATGCTACCTCCTCACCACCAAGCTGTAGGAGGGGACCTAAAAGACAGGGGAATGGAAGCAGGTTTCTGTTTGGGGCAGCAGGTGAACCCCTTCCCCACCTACTTCACCTTCCCGGGTGCCCATATACAACAGGTATGAGGCTCTGAAACACAATGAACAGGCAAACGACAATTTTGATGAAGGCCCATCCAAGTTGGAGGGGATGCCTGGGACAGGTCAGCCTACCACCCATACCACAACAACCTCCATCACCAAAAAAAAAAAAAAAAAAAAAATAAAGGTGACTCCCTCCTGAGGGGAATAGAGGGACCAATATGCCATCCAGACCTAACCCATAGGAAAGTCTGTTGCTTCTTTGTGGCACAGGTAAGAGACATCACTAGAAAAGTCACTCACTTGGTACACCCTCTGGTTATTACACATTACACTTTTTCATGTTGATAGTGATGAAGTAACAAAGAGAAGTCCAAGGGCAATCAAAAAGGATTTTAGGGATTTAAGGTGATTGGTCAAAGGATCAGGTGCACAGGTAGTGTTTTCCTCTATCCTTCCTGTAGCAGGGAACAATACTGAAAGGAACAGGCAGACCCAGCTGATCAACACATGGATCCCACACTGGTGCCTCTGGCAGAATTTTTTTTTTTTTTTTTTTTTTTTTTTTTGTTGGGAAGGTCTACATGACAGCAGGCCTACAGACACCTGATCAGATGCACCTTTCTCAGAGGGGGGAAAGGATTTTTGTGCAGGAGTTAGCAGGACTGATTGATAGGGCTTTAAACCAGATTTGAAGGGGGAAAGGGATAAAAACAGGTCTGCCAGTGATAAGCTATGGGATGGCATGCTAAAAGCTGGGGGACTGTGTGCTAGTGAGATCCTGAAGTCTGCTGCACAAACTGCTGAGTACAATGAAGCACATTAAAAATGTTTCTACACCAATGCACACAGCATGAGGAACAAGCAAGAGGAGCTAGAAGCCTTGGCTCAGTCCCAGAGCTATGCCATTATTGGCATAAATGAAACCTGGTAGGAAGAGTCCTTTTACTGGTGTGTTACAATGGATGGTTATAGGCCCTTCACAAGGGATAGGCAAGGCGGAAAAGTTGTGGGGGGGTTGTTGCTGGATGTAATGGGGGGGATGGGCTGTATGCAGGTTGCAGTTGGGGATCACAAGGTTGAGAGCCTCTGGGTAAGGATTAAGTGACAAGAAAATAAAGCAGATGTGGGAGTCTACTATAGGTCACTCAGATGGGATGATGACACTGATGAATTACTCTTTAAGGAGCTAAGAGATACTTCTAGAAGCCCTTGTCCTTATGGGGACTTCAACTTGCTGGACATTAATTGGGAATCTCACGACTGATACAAACAGGTCCAGCAGATTCCTAAAACAAACACCTTGATGATAAATTCTTGGTAGAGGTACTAAGGGGCCCGACTAGGAAAGGCGCACTCCTAGATCTGTTGCTTGTGAACAGAGATGGTCTTGTGGGTGGAGTGGCAATTGGTGGCTATCTTGGCCATAGTAACCAAGAAGTAGTTGAGTTTAAAATCTTTGGTGATAGGAAGAAAACTGCCACCAAAACTTCAACCTTGGATATGGGAAGAGCAGACTTCAGGCTGCTCAGGGAACTAGTTAGTAAAGCCCCTGGGAAACTGCTTTTGAAGGCATTGGGGTCCATCAATGCTGGTCACTTTTCAAGTACCACCTTCTAAAAGCACAGGAACAGACAATTCCAAAATGTCAGAAGTGAAGCATGTGGGTCAGACAGTCAGCTTGCTGAGCAGAGATCTTCTAGATCTTTGAAAAAGTGTAAGGCTGCTGGAAGCAAGGTTGGATGACATGGGAGGGCTACAGGGAAGCTTTGCCTTTGTAGGGAGAAAATTAATACAGCCAAAGCTCAATTAGTGTTGAAGCTGGCCAGAACTGTGGGGGACAATAAAAAGAGGTTTGTTTGTTTTTCTTCTTCTTCTTCTTCTTCTTGGTTGGTTGGTTGGTTTTGTTTTGATATGTCAACAGCAAAAGGACTAAAGAAAATATTGGTCCATTATTTGATGAGGATGGTCACCTCAGAAACAGGGACAAAGACAAAACATAGATGTTTAGTGCCTTCTTTGCCTCTCTTCAACACTGATGACAGGCCCTCGGACCCTAGGTGTCCTTAGCTGGAGAACTGTGACTGCAGGAACAATAAACTCCCAGCCAACCCTGAAGCTGTGCAGGATCTGCTACTCTACTTGGATGTATATAAGTCTATTGGGTCCAAAGGAATTCATCCAGTGTACTCAGAGATCTGGCTGATTTCAACACAAGACCTCTCTCAATTATTTTTCAGTGGTCTTAGGGATCTGGAGAGGTCCCAGTTGTCTGGAAGCTGGCAAATGTTCCAGTTTTGAAGACAAGAAAGAAGACCCTTGTAATGAGAGGTCTGTCCGTCTCACTTCAGTGCCTGGTAAAATTATGGAGATAATTATTCTGGGAGTTATTGATAAAGACCTGAAGAACAATGCAGTCATTGGTCACAACCAACATGAGCTCACCAGGCTAACAAAATTAAGTTAACAAACTTAATTTCCTTTTATGACAAAGTCACTCATTTAGTTGACCAAGGGAAGCCAGTTGATGTAATATTTTTGTATTTCATTAAAGCTTTTGATACTGTTTCTCACAATATTCTTCTGGACAAAACGTCCAGCATACAGCTAGACATATACGTAATGCAATGGATGAATGGGTCAGCATCATTAATGAGATGGGTGAACGGATTGGCTGACAGCTCAGGATCAAAGGGTTATAATTGAGCCTGCTGGAGTTCAAGAAGCATTTGGACAATGTTCTCAAACATATTTTCTGATTTTTGGGTGGTCCTGTGCAGACTGAGGAGTTGGGTTCAATGATCCCTGTGGGTTCCTTCTAACTCAGGATATTCTAGGAGCTGTGGTTATGATTTTAAATAGACAGAATGATTCAGTGAATTGCCAAAATCTTTGCAAATGATGTCAATGAACATTCAAGTAGTTCAAAATTTAAACAGGGAAGAAAGTAGTCTGAGGGTATATATATATATACAAAATTTATCTGGTTATTGAGTTTACAGAGGAATTAATTAACCCACATTTAGATCAAATGTACCCAGTTTTCCAATGGTAAGAAAGGCAGACAAGATTGCCATGTAACTATTTTTATTATTGCTGAAGCAAAGGTCAAGCTGTCTTACAAGATTTGCTTGATCCGAGAATGTATTAGAAGGATTTGTCACCTTTTGTGTAATCAATAGCCTTGGAAAATGCTAAAAAAAAAAAAAAATGTTCTGATTGTTCCATGAAGTTTTTAAAATCTCATTTTGAAAGCTCGATAATTTGACCTAGCATTACATTTAAGTCATGCTACTGTGGTCAGGAATTTGAAACTTCAGAGAAAATTTAAACCCAAATGAAAAGCAAGATTAAAACTTAGATGTGGGGAATTGTTCTGACCTGATTTCAACCCTACATGACAGCTAGATTCCATATCAATAGATACCATAAGGCTTACTTTTTCCACCAGTGAAAAGCTTATGAGAGCCGTTACTTTCAAGAGATTTCAAACTTCTAAAGTTAAGAACACCTATAAATGCACGTCCTCATAAGAAACCCTTTCCAAGCTAGAAAATAAATATTTCTTATTTCCAATTCAAATGATCATAAAACTATAAAGCATCCCTGGCTTCAAGCCTAATCTTATCTTTAAAGGTTAATTCCATTCTTCAGAAGTTGAAGGAAGTTCATAATCAAGACTTGGACATATTGATTCAGTTTTCTATATAGTTCAGGTACTTGATAGTGAAGTGAACAAAGCGTGAGTAATGTTTTCAAAAGTCCTACAAGGAACTGAAGCATAACTCTAATTTGCATAATTTACTGTGGTACTTGGGACATCAAGGGCACTATTTTTCTGATTACATAAGTGACAGAAACTAAGACATAGATACCTTACAAAACAGAAAAAATATTCCCTCTGACTGTGGGGAAAAAAAAAAAAAAAAGATACTATGTCTAAGAAAATCAAGAAACATTCAAAATTATCCAGAACAACCTAAGCTAAATATTTGTGTGTGGAATGATACCATGTTCTGCTTTGCATATGCCTCTTATTTTACAGAAGCAAAACCTGTTCAGTTGCAGAACCTGGTGGGTTGACCATGGACAGCAACTGAATATCCACCAACCACTTGTTCACTCCCTGTCCTGATGGGATGGGAGAGGGAAGGACAAAAGCAAGAAAAACTCATGGGTCAAGAAAGGGAAGGGAAGGGAAGGGAAGGGAAGGGAAGGGAAGGGAAGGGAAGGGAAGGGAAGGGAAGGGAAGGGAAGGGAAGGGAAGGGAAGGGAAGGGAAGGGAAGGGAAGGGAAGGGAAGGGAAGGGAAGGGAAGGGAAGGGAAGGGAAGGGAAGGGAAGGGAAGGGAAGGGAAGGGAAGGGAAGGGAAGGGAAGGGAAGGGAAGGGAAGGGAAGGGAAGGGAAGGGAAGGGAAGGGAAGGGAAGGGAAGGGAAGGGAAGGGAAGGGAAGGGAAGGGAAGGGAAGGAAGGGAAGGGAAGGGAAGGGAAGGGAAGGGAAGGGAAGGGAAGGGAAGGGAAGGGAAGGGAAGGGAAGGGAAGGGAAGGGAAGGGAAGGGAAGGGAAGGGAAGGGAAGGGGAGGGGAGGGGAGGGGAGGGGAGGGGAGGGGAGGGGAGGGGAGGGGAGGGGGGGGAGGGGGGGGAGGGGGGGGGAGGGGGGAGGGGGGAGGGGAGGAGGGGGGAGGGGAGGAGGGGGGGGGGAGGGGGGGAGGGGGGAGAGGAGGGGGGGGGGAAGGGGAAGGGGAAGGGGAAGGGGACGGGAATCATACACTACCTCTTATTTCTGAGCATGATTTTTTATGGTATGTAATATCCCCTTGGTAATCTTGGGTCAGCTGCCTTTGCTGAGTTCCCTCTCAAAATCTCCATTCCCAGACTACTAGCTGAGAGGACAGAGTGGGAAACAGAGCACTTTTCAGCAACAGCTGAAACAGCACTGTGTTATCAACACTGATTTGATCACAAATCTAAAAGACAACACACAGGTTGCTATAAAGAAAATTGACTCCATCCCTACCAGATCCAGTACAGATAGTTCACATTAAAAAAAAAGAAAAAAAAAAGAAAAAAAAATTATATATAGAGAGAGGTGAGGTTCTTTTGTTTGTTTTCTGTCTGCTTCTAAAGTGGTGATGTTCCTGATATCATGAATTCAAGGCAAGAGGAAAGAAACTATAGGCATAACATATAGAAAACCCTAAAATATTTCAGAAATAAGTGTCACAGTGTTACTCTCAAAACAAACGCAGGACCCTGTCAGATTTTTGAAGGAAAGAAATCTGAGATGTGTGAATCCTTAAGGAAATTAAGTAGAGAGGCTTAATACAGCTGACATAGCTCAGATTCAAGAATGGAATTTTAGAACACAATTTTTCAATTTCCCGTGTGTTTTACAAGCATTTGTAATGTCTGTTAGAGTTAATGTTTCTGCTCACCTCAGCAGTAGGAAAAAGCTTCAGTCAGGGCTTGCAACTCAAACAGTAAAGTCAATTAACTTCAAGACATAAATTTTATATGTTAGTTCCAATGTTCATAAAATTACTTGTTTCAGGTTTGGGAAGGATATTATCACAGTGGTTCAAGCTCATAGGCAGTCATGATGTTATATCCTGAGAAAACTGCAAGTAGCATATGAGTCTTGCCAATACTGCGGTGAAAAAGAAATCTCAACAAACAAGCTTTGAGGTCACAGTGGCATATGTTGTTATCAATATATTATCATGTAGAATATGTAAGTTAATTCACATCTTATAAATAAATCTCAAAGCATAATACACAAAGGAAAATTTGGTCTTGTCATGTCTTCCCACAGTTAAGAGCAACATAGCCTCCCACTAAGATAGTCATGCAGGCATTTTTCCAGAACTGAGAGTGAGCTTACAGGTGAGATTTATCTCAGTTAAATACTGCCAATGTAGTCATTTAGATTCTCCTGTAAAACTAGTACTGACAACAAAGCATTTCTAAACCATGAGTGACCAGTCCTCCCTTAAACATTTGACAAATACAGTTTGGTCTCCTGGTAGCAAGCTGTGAAGAGTTTCTTGGATTGCCTTCTTCTTTCAGAGGCACAATATTCTCTTTAGAGAGGTGGAGGAGATGTATCTTAAGTAGAACCACAACAACCTCTTTCAATGGATGTCTGTTCTCAGCACCTATGACTTTGTATTGTTTGTCTGCTAGGCTGTAGCTACTCAGTAACATCAGGAAAACTGTATTCCCTGAGGCTGAATGCACAACCACTAAAATAAATGAAGGAAACAGATTTTAGCACGGTGAAGAGAAAAAGTGGGATACTTTATAGTAAAAAGCCTAAGCAGATAAAAGTAAATGATGTGACTGGAGGTACGTGAGACAGGGAAGGAAAAGAAACTGTCCGTGATGGTTTTAAAGACAGGGACAATGACTGAAATGTGGAATAAGGAAGAAAAATACGTAAGAACTGTGAGTGTGCTAAATGGGGAAAGGTACAAGTTGCCTGTGTGAAAAGATCAGCATGAGCCAGTGGAAACAATAAAAAGAAGAAAAGACTTTTGTGAGATAAATAGGATGTGGCACTGTAGCAGCAGAAGAAACATTATATTGCTCAGCAGAGCAGACTAAAACCAGAGTCTAGACAGTTAATATCTGATACTACTACGCAAATCAGCCTTTTCCACATGCACACTGAATTACATGTTTTAAGTATGTAATATGTATTGTGAATGAGGTTAAAGATGAAAGGAGGAAAAAACTAAGTCAATGATCAGGTAAATGGATATCACCATAAACCTCTCTTTGTTTTTATCTGTGTGGTAGAGATTATACATTACGCTACACCAGTGACTTAAATTAATATATTTTGACGAACTGCAGGTCACCATTTTTCTCTAGGTGCCCTGCGTAAGATATTCCAGTCTAGTATGCAAAAAATGAGAACTCTAAGAGAAACAGCTAAAGTCACTAAGAACATATAAAATGCTATATTGTGCTACCTGAAAAGTTAGGTCTAAGCTTCTCAGATTGGGTGCTTGGAATAAATGATTGCACTTGCCCTTAATCTCAGTTTTCTGTTTGTAAAATGAGTCATATGACTGGAGTCAGGGAAAAAAAAAAAAAAAAAAGTATTTTGTGTTCTGGTGTTCAGAAAACACATATTTGTCGTCACGTTGTCATGAATATCAAAGAGAGACGCACATGGAGATTTCTTCCAGCATAGTTTGATTAGTAACCAGATCTAAGTCAACATACTGATATATAAGAAGCACTGTCAAAAGCTACATATTCTGTGACCACCACAAGCCTTCTGAATGAAATAGGGAAGTTACGTACAGGGGGGTATAATGTCTGTGATCCAGTGTTAAAAATTACATCATAAAGTATGGACAATAAGGGGGTGAATAAGTATTTGTTGTTGTTGTATTTTTTTTTTTTTAAAGTCACTAATCTTTCGAGTGCCTGAAACAGATAAATTCTAGAAAAGTTAGTAACTTCTAAAATGTTCTTACTGACTGTTACATATTAAATAAGGATTTTGGAATCTCTCTGATGAGATCTTTGCTCCTCAGGCAAGATGATGCTGAAATATAGTACAAGTTTTCTTTGAAGTTTTGTTTTCAAAGAGAGTAAGGTGTGTTGTTTAAATAAGGTTGAAATTCTCATTAGATAACTCCAAAATTCCTTAAGCATGAAATAGCATTGAAACCTTTGCTGGATCCCTGGTAAATGTCACAAAACGCTCACCACATGTGAGCTGAAAGACCACCTGTTTCTCAAATACTCGTGTATCCAAGTTGGGACTTGGTGCTCTGGGTGAGTTGAGAACTAGGTGGCTAAACAGTTGGCTGGATGGTCAGGCTCAGATATTAGTTGCTAATGATTCTTACACTACATGAAAAAGCGTGGCAAGCATCTGGCTGGGATCTGGTTAAACATCTCTACTAACGGCTTGGAGAAGGTAAGGAAGGGTGTTCTAAAACATTTGGAGAAGTTACCAAACTGAGTGAAGAACCACTGGACAATCTCAAGGGCAGGGCAAAGGGACCTATACAGGCTGCAGGAAAAGCCCAACAGGAACCTCATGTATTTCAGCAAGGACAACACAGAGTGCCAGCCCTGGGCAGGAAGCACCAGAGCAAGAACAAAGGCTGGGGCCAGCCTGGCTGGGGGCAGCTTTGTGGGAAGGGAGTTGGGGGCCTGGGCGGGCACGAGCTGGGCACGAGCCCTAGCTGCAGGGAGAGCCTGCAGTGACCTGGGAGCTGCATTCACAGTGTACAGCTATGACATCGAGGGGAGAGGTCATCCCCCTCTGCTTGATACCCATGAGATCTGAGTCTAGTCTAAGCTCTCAAGAAAAGTATCATAAGAAAGTGATATAAAATTTCTACATTCAATGTTTGTTCAATAAGCTGGATTTTATTAATATTGTTATTATTAAATTTGTAATGGCTGAAACCTTCGGTCTTCAGTGAATAGAGATGATTGTAAATTATCTGCCAGGAAAAAAAAAAAAAAAGAGTTTATACAATGTAGAAATATTAATCCTGTAATCTTCTGTTTGAAAGGTTTTGCATCTGATCTTTTTTTTTTTTTTTTTTTTTTTTTTCCTAACCCTTAAAGAGGCCTCTAAAAGATTTCTGGCAAATTAGCAAACGAAGATCTACCCCCTTTACCTAAACTTTAATGAAATAAACATTTTTCTTTAATACTGAAAAAAAATAAAAAATAAAAAAATGCATGCTATCAATGAAGAGAGCTGTAAGAGCTCTTTTTCATTCACCACAAATTAACAAAATACAAATAAAAAATAAAAATGATATTTGTAGGAGCTCCCAACTAGGAGACCAAGGTTTTGACCAGCTTGTAGTGGGTTTACATGGCAAGGTTTTGGTAGCAGGGGGGCCATAGGTATGGCTTCTGTGAGAAGAATCTAGAAGCTGCCCCATGTTAAATAAGGGCCCCACTGCTGGCCACAGCTGAGCCAATAAGTGATGTTGTTTGCACCTCTGTGAGAGCAGATTTAAGAAAGGGAAAAAACTGCTGTGGCACAGCAGCTGGGAGAGAGAGAGGAGTGAGAAACAGTTTTGCAGGTGCTAAGGTTGGTGAAGAAGGAGGGGGAGGGGTGCTCCAGGTGCTGGAGCAGAAGTCCTCTGTGGCAAGGACCATGGTGAAGCAGGCTGTCCTGCTGCAGCCCATGGTGTACCGTGGTGGAACAGGGTTCCACGCTGCAGCCCATGGAGGAGACCATGGTGGGGCAGGTGGACCTGCACTGACTGAGGCTGCAGCCTGTGGAGGACCCCCTGCTGGAGTGGATTCCAGGCCAGACCTGTAGCCCATGGAAAGGAGCCCACGCAGGAGCAGGTGACCTGGCAGGAGCTGCTGCCTGTGGGGGACCCAGGTTGGAGCAGCTTACTCCTGATGGATGGACTCCGTGGCATGGACCCATGTTGGAGCAGTTTTTGAAGAGCTGCTGCCTGTGGGAAGCCCACACAGGATCAGTTTGGGAAGGACAGCATCCCGTGGGAGGGTCCCCACGTTGGAGCAGGGGCAGAGAGTGACCGTGATGGAGTAGCGGAGACGAAGCATTACGGACTGACCGCAGCCCCCATTCCCTGTGCCGCTCAGAGGGAGGAGGTGGAAGAGGGAGGATGGGGGAAGGCATTTTTTGGTTCCTTTCCTTTGCTTCTCACTTCTCTAGCTTGTTAGTAATAGGCAATAAATCTTACTGTCTCCCTTCTCTGAGTCTGTTTTGCCCATCACGATAATTGTTGAGCAATCTCCCTGTCCTTATCTCAACCCGTGAGCCCTTTGTGTTGTATTTTCGCCCCCTTCCTCTTTGAGGAGGGGGAGTGAGAGAGCAGCCGTGGTGGAACTCAGCCACCCACACGAGTAAAACCACCACACAGCTTTAGCTGCACAAGTAGAGTTAAGTGTCCGTGCATCACCTCACTAACAAAAAAACCAAACAAACAACAACAAAAACAGAGAACTGTGTCCAGATGTAAGCAGTCAGTTACACACAGGCAAAGCAGTTTCTCTGATGAAGCACACATTATTCATTTCCATGTGCCAAATTTTAGAGATTTGAAATGTGGATATCTCCATAACATCTTTCCATGTTCTGAAGCTCAGTTTCTATTAATATTTTATGAAAATACACAATAAAACCGTTATTTTCTCCTGGTCAACTTCTAAGCAGCACCCACTGCTGTGCAACACTTTTTGTCACTGCAAAATAGGGAGCCTTCTGAACATCTGGGAGAAAAGGCAGTCTCCAAAATTGGCATTCCTCCAGGGTCTGTCAGGGAAGTACTAGGATAATTGGGGCAGAGGATGTATATATGCATATATATATATATGTATGTATGTATATATATTTATCTCCTGTTAATTTCTGTATTCTTTTTCCATACTAAGGTCAGTCTAGATATCAGGACTCAGGAATAGTTGCCTGTTGCTCTCAGGTAGCAATGTGCATCCTTTCTCTCCCACATTCTGGCCCCTAACATTTTATTCCTTCAAAGAAAAAATAGAAACAAAATTTTTTTCTTTGTTTTCTGTATTTATGGAAGAAAGAATTGGAACATTTCCCACTATTTGTCCCATTAAAATTTCACTTGTGTTTTGATAAATTATCAACTGGGCAGCTTTCATTTCTTCTTACCTGATTCAGATACGTCTTCATGCCTTGCATAAAGATGTTAACTGAACTTGTTGATAATTTTTCAGTTAAAGAGTGTTTCATTAAAAAAAAAAAAAAGTCATTTGTTGAACACTCGTCTCTCTGCAGAACAGAAATATTTAAAATTAAAAGAACAGACCAGAATATACTTATGATTACTTCAAGACTCTGGGGAGTTGCCTGGGGTATTTCATAACTCATAGAACTCTTTTTTTTATTATGTCTGCAGACTCCCAGTTAATTTATGTAGCTCATTCTGTCACCTTGCAGAGATGCTACAGCTGCCTTTTTTACCTAAGTAGTACTGTTGTGAATCTTAAGTTTACAAGATTTCTGTGTTAACTGAGTTCTGAATTTAGATAATATTCTGTAAGTCAGTAAACTCAATATGCTTGATTTTATGACAGATTTACTGAAAATGGTACTGAGGTAGATTTAAATACGTATATAATTAAAATTTTTTTTTTTGCAGTTGTCTAGTTTCTTTTTAGAATTACACACTTCTAAAGCTATCGCTTAACTTCAGCACTGCAGAAGACAGGTCTATCCATTGCTCTTCTAAAGAAAGTTTCTGAAATCATTGTGTTCATCTTGTTTAAAAAAATATTAGAAAATGAATTATTGCTTATATAGATAAGTTCATATACAATACTTTTTTTCTTATCACTCATTTAATATCTTAATTTAAGCAAGCGGCATATCATAATTGTTTCATTTCTTATTAATCGTAATAATATAATCATGTATATTATTTTGTCTCTCTCTCTTTTTTTTTTTTTTTTTTCTTGTTCCAACAGATGTTGTAGTTCCAAGGGAATTCCTTTATAATGTACTATCAATGCTATCAATGTCATCCTATTATAAAGTGTTTTCAGTTTATTTCACATATCATTTCTGGCAGGTGTTTCTTAATCCTAATGGCTGTGATGAGCCTTTTTTTAGCTCACAGAAAAAAATAAATTGAAATAACCCCAAAAAACCACTATCCACCAATCAATGTGGAAACTCCAGTATAGAGTAGACTATAACTATTTTTAATATGTTTTAGTGAAGAGAAGACTGAGCCACTATTTACTTGTGGTCACTTAAAGTCTCAGGACACTTTTTTAGGAAAATGGAGGTGTTCAGGCAAACTCCAATTTTGTTCATAGTTTCCAAGCTGGATTTTATTTCCCCTGGTATTTCAGTGCAGAAAAAAATAAGTTATTACTTTTCTTTTTCTACTTGGTGAACATGCATAATTTTGGTTTCAGATAGAAAAATAAAAAGGGAGTTGTGGGAGTTGTTTTGAATTATAGTCTTTTTTTTTTCTTTCTTTTTTTTTTTTTTTTCCTTTAGGCCATTTGACCCTGCATAAATTATCTCCAGAACCTGAAGTTGCTATTAACCATTTTACAAAGTTTCTTGCTGCTTACTGTTTGGATTCCTTTCAACTCACCAAAAGCTCTCATACAATCTCTGCAATAAGATGAGATATATTTGGTCTCTCTTATTGTACTCAAACTATACCTATTCTTCTTTGAACCATTAAAAAACCATCCTATCAAATGGTGAATATCCTATGTTCCCACTGAAATGAAGAGAGTGCCTTCCTGACTGCACAATCTGACGTATAAACTTGGTGATGTATATCCGCTCCTGTCCTACTGTGACTGAAGTACAGAAGTCCTTCAGACAGCTCTTCCACAGAGTGCATCTACGTTGGCCACATGTATCCCGAATGTCTGGTCCCATCACAATCATTTCCTTTGTCAGTTGTTTTGCTTCAGTTTCAGTACAGTAAATCAGCAACATTTTGAAAATTCAGGTTTGGAATACTAAAATGGAAATGAATGCCAAAATTAAGAATTTACTTGGGCATAATACGTTCATTTTCATATATAATTCGTCAAAAACTCATGGGTCCATCCTTCATTTCCAGTGACCAGAATATGCAGAAGGCAGCAGTGAGTTGCTTTGCAAAGAATCTTGGGGGCTGAACTGGATCTGGTGTCTTGGTCATTATTTTATACCTGCCTATAAAGGTATCAAAGACATTTATTCCTATAATTAGATTGGTTTAGGGAAAAAAAAAAAAAAAACAAAAAAAAAACCACCATAGGTAAGTAATATGTACAATGGCAAACCTAAAAAATCCCATCACATATGCCCAAGCACTCATGTTTGTGTACATATGAGACTATTCTTTTAAAAATATTTCAACATATTTTTAATGTTGTTATTGACTTGATATGTAGAAACTAATTTGTTTCCAGTACTGAGGTCTTATGACAGAGAAAAACTCTTGGTTTGCTTTTGTTAAAAATATCTAAAACCTCACTGAATAATAGCTGTTACAAAACTCCTTTGATTTTACATTTTTCCTTTCACAGTGTGTGACTGTACTCTATTTCACAGGGCAATGCTCTTTTGAAAGCTGTCACTCTAAGAAGCCGTCTGATAGTTGTCAGTGATATCCAAAGAAGACTGAATAACATATACATATCTGACTTTTAATGTGTCCTTAACACATTGGCTTTCCTGGATGTAGGAGCCAGTAAAAAGAGAATCAGCATAAGGTGAAGCATATCTCCTGCTGGGTGGCCAAACTGCATGAAATCTCATGCTTCACTAATGATGCTTCTCATACCAGCTGGCCAATGGATCATGAAAATGAATCAGAAGTACAACAGGGATTTTATTTTATTTTTTCCGGTTGTAACATTCATAAACAATTATGAAATGCTGGCTCCTACATTTTCAGTAGATAATGGTTTTATTGCTTTGCTTTAGACATAAAGAAACAAAGTTTAATGGTTAAAGCTGAGTGAGTAGGGAAGGCACCAGCGATCTATTTCATCAAGTTTTCTTACTTTGGATAAGATACTTACCTTGCCTGTGCTTCCTAATGTGGACATGGCATTCTATATGATAATGCAGCAATAAAATGCATTCTTTCAGTCATACCCCACTGTGAATCTTTCACCTCTTCCCAAACTTAAGACAATGAATTATGGTATCTCTCTTTCTGGCTTTCTACTTTCAAGGAGAGGAGAGGAAGGCCTTAAAGGACATGGGATTTTAAAAGAAGAATGCTTACCACCTGCTGAAAATCAGAGTTTTCAGGTATCTAAAAGTCACCACCTTAAAGGGAAGTTTCTCTCTGATTACCTTTGAAACCTTTGATCTTGTGGTGGGTTGAATACGGTTGGCTGACAGGTGCCTACCAAGCTGCTCTCTCATTCTCAGCAATACAGGGGGAGAAAATCCAATGAAGAAACTCATGGGTTGAGATAAGGACAGGGACATCACTCACCAATTACCATCATGGGCAAAAGAGATTCAACCTGGGGACGATTAATTTATTTTCTTGCCTATTAATAACACAGTAGGATAGTGCGAACTAAAGGCAAGCTGAAAATACCAAAACCTTACCATGTAAACCCAACACAGATCTGCAACTCAAAATCCACTGCCGGAATGCTAGATGCAATGAACAGATCTACTGTAGCTCTTTACTGAGAACTCTGTTCCTCCAGTGTATTTTCTAAGGTACGACTGCAGTCCAGAGAGTCCAGAGGAAGGTATTCTTTATAGATAGTGAATTATCCAACAATGTTCTAATTGCTGGACAGTTCAACAGGGGGCAGAGGTTGCTTTTACTTTCTGGAAAAATAGAGGAATCAGCTTAATTATGTTTTAGATATTAACCAATTGTCCTCCCCTCCCCTTCCCTCCCCTCCCACGTTTTAACTTGGAAATGATCTTGGAAACTTCAAAGATCTTCCCCTTGCTCTTTTGTTACTACCTCAGAACAATATTAAAAAAAAAAAAAAAAAAAAAGAGAGAGAGAGATTAAAGAAGAAATCATTGTAATGAAACAACTCCAGTAATTTATTTGGCCAGAAGTAACATTTTCAAATACATATGAATGAATTAAATGATTTAGAGATTAGACCAAATTTCACTTTCATTGTCAGACTTAAAGAAAATTTTGCAAATGTGTTTTAGGCACCTAAGAGGCTATGAAAGCCTCAGAGTCCTGAAGGATTAAAGCTTCTAAGTCCCTCTTAATATTCAACCACTTATTTGAGTGATTATATAGATTTTACCTTTTTTTCTTCTAGAATAGTTTAGAAGTATTTAAAATATTGTTGTACACTGTTCATGATTTCTGAGAATTCTGTTATTTTTACTTTTTAGTGCATTTTCTTTCAAGTGAAAAGACAAATATGATAGGATGAATAAGTTTGTTTTAATGAGTGTTTCTTCCCATAAAAGAGGTGTTGATGGAAAAATCTTACTGGTATTATACAATTTAAACACATGTGATGTTATTTTTAGAATGACGGGAGCATGACCAAGTCAATTCTGCTTTGACACTTCACTGTCAGCATCTTGGAGTTCTGTATGACCAATGCTTAATTGGGAAAGTAAGCCCGTATTTTACGTATGTGAATGATCTGGTAATGGTGTTTTTGAATAGTTGCACTTCTCTTCAAAGGGAGCTTTGAATGTTTTGCACATTTTCAAATCAACTTGAGTGAGAAATAAGCCAAAGGATATTAACTAAATATTTGCAATTAAACTTTATTGCGTTGGCAGTATTAAATTAGCGTCTTCTTATTTTAAAAATATAATTATTTTCCTCAGAAATTATTTTTAGACTGATTTTGGGTAGAGGGAAGTACTAAATCAGTTATGCTGTGATAATAGTCTAGGAGAGGTTTATTTCCAAATATGGCACTCCCAGAGTGCAGTGTTCTAAAAGGATCTCTGCCAGTGTTGCTTCTAGTTGAATGAGCTATTGAGTATTTTGATTGTATCAGTATTTTGTGCTATGACTCTTAGATCACTTCTGCCTTTCAAATGTGAAAGGTGCTCCACGACTCAGTATTGCCATCGTCTTTAAACAGTGACATTAACAAACAATATACTTAAAATATTGACATTCTTGTGCATCTCAGAAAATTAAGTCATACGATAACAGCTTCTCTTGGTACTTCCTTGCAGCAGGTAGTCTTTAAAGAGTTGTTTTAAAGTTAAACATTAGATTCAAGCTTGTAAAACTTCCTTTTTCCCTTTCTTGTTAAAATTTTTTAACATGTAATTATAGTCACTCTGCAAAATCAACATCATAACAACTTAGTGTCCAAGGCTGTAATTATTATTGCCATAGTCTGAGCTGGTATAAATAAGCCACTCCCTTAGAGCCAGGCCAGTTAAAATCTGACTTAAATTTCACACAAGCCTTGATTTGGAAAAGCCTAAAAGAACGCATTTAAGCACAGGACATGTAGAAGATCTTGAAATAGCTACATTCATAAATACCAAGGTGACAGCCCATCTATGGATAGAGCACTTAATGATGCTTTGTGGTCTGTGTTTAGTTATGAATTATAGTTGCATCCCTCTTAACACAGCTTTACATTTCTAGACTGGAATTATGAGTCTGCAGTTGAAGGTATACTCTGGACTTTGAAAAGAGTTGGACTCTGTTTCTTGTGGGTCTCTTTCAACTCATGATATTCTATGATTCTATGATATACCCAACAGCCGGAGAAGTGCTATAGTTAATAATGTTGTAGTTCCTCCAAAGATGTAACAGGTAACGCAAAAATAATCTTATGACAATAATATAATGTTGAAAATAATTGTTAACAATACTAAAAATAGTAGTAACAGTTATAATAATTTTATCAATGTGATAAACAGACTGAGTACCCATGGTTTGCCTAGAGCTGGCTCAAACAAGTTTGTTTGAAAGCACACCTTCTGTAAACAAAACAAAACAAAATAAAATAAAACTTGTATTTAGGAAGTTTTAGTCAAAGTTGGCTCATACGCATGATTTGCTTTAAAGTGTTATAGTGCAGAAGAAAATGAATATAACGTACAACATAGCACATGATGTAATGCAATGGTTAACTTCATTATCTTTTTTACAAGCATCCCCCACTTGTTTTACATTCTGATCTGCACTTAAATAAACCAGAATAATTAACATCACATATTTGTTCTTACTTCATTATTGGCATTTATACCTGCACTGTTAAGAAGTGTTAATTTTTTGTTTATATTATATTTTGACTGTTTTCTTTATTCTTTTTTGCTATTCCCATTTTAAGTAAGACAGGCACTAATAAAAGGGTTGTATTATTTATCACTGTCATTGGCATAATAGCAGCTTTAATGAGAAAAAACAAACAAGCAAACAAAAAACAAAAACACACTTGGACACTGGTAATTACTCCAGTCCCATTTACCACACAATGAAATATAATTCAGTGCATCTTTATACTGTGTCCTTCATGTATTCACATCACAGTGAGAAATACACAGAGCTGTCACTAAGCATAAGTCAAGCTGAACGAATGGGTTTTTAATTTTGACTGGAAAATACAGTCAACTCACTGTTCATGATCTCATGCGGAAGGACATTGCAAAGGCGTGCAGTAGCTGAAAGTCTTTGAACTAGTGGAATCAAGCTGGTTAGGAGGAAGAGATTTGAAGATGAAGCCATATTATCACTACATAATGAGAATAGGCTATATGAGTCTGCAGTAGAGTGAATAGAAATTGATATGAGCAAAAATAGGACAAAATACATCTTAAAGGCCAGGTTAATGAAATAACTTAAATGCCCAAGAAGAAATTTGGGGATATTTAGGAAAATCTGAATAGCAGATGGTTACATTAATTAATATGTGGAAGCTGAATGAGGACAAGTAGATCAAAATGCCTAAGTTTTGAATAATGGAGCTTGTATCTTTGTGTCAAATGATGATATAAAATTACTGATGTGGGAAGAATAAAGAAAAAAAAATCTGTATAATTTAGTAACTCACCAGGTTTTATTTATTTATATGTACTATCGGCATTGTTTTAGTATTACAGAATTTCTCTACAGTAATCAAATCTACATGTTATATAGGACTTCTGCAATGTGTAAGGTAATATAGAAGTCCATAGTCTTTACTGCTGTTCTGTTTCTGTACTTTATCTTCTTGCAGGATTGCTGAATTCTAGTACAGACAACAGATTGCAGTGTCATTTTCAACCACCTGCTTTATACAGTGCTTCTGTACAAGGGATGAAATTCCAGCCCCATTGAGATTAATGATAGATTGGACTCTGTCTTCTGAGGGGTACAGATTTTATCCATAATATTCTCAACAGAATACATACACAAGCTTAAATTTAATTCTCTCATTAGCAATGGATGAACCACCACAGGCTCAGTGATTTGCTTCAGATAAGCATCAGAAAAATTTGGCCAGTTTTCCAGCTATCCATATTAATTGGCAAATGTGTAGGAAATCTCTGGAGAACTGACTCTCTCAGGAAATTTCTAGCAATTACTGCATCTGTTTAAGTGAGAAGAGCTATCAGAATTTTGGCAATTTCATTACAGTATTTGTTAGAATCTGGAAGAATGGATGCCATAAAAATATTTATCTTACAAGGAAAATATTGAGAATACATTTTAAAGGAAATATTAATCTTTGTATCATTTAGATAATCAGGTAATCACAATGACTTTTCATGCCTTTGAACTGATTTCTAACCTCAAAAATCCTGGGAGAGGGATTTGCTTGAAACTCAAAATTACATGAAACTATTTTTTTCAAAAATTCAATTTCATTTTTTTCTTCATGGGTGATTCAAAAATTAAATGTTGAAGTCCATAAAACTCTAATCAAATTCATAAAGATTTTTTTTTCCCAAATACTGAATAACATTTATAACATTTCCAGGAGATGCAGAATATCTATAGACTAAAACGCATGATATTAACTTCTGTAGGAAGTTTGGAGGATGCTTATCTAGAACTATACATAACAAAGAAATGCTCAAAACTGCCAATGTTAGGACTACATACAAACTACGGGTATATCTAAAATTTCAAAAACATTGGGTTTAAACTGAAAATATCTTCAGATATGTAAAGATGGTTAAACAATAGGATAGATTGCCTAGAATATTTTGAGATCTGTCAGTGATGGCCTGAGCAGGCTGGAGAAACTTCTTTTGAGAATGGCATAATACACACTAGTCCTTTTTGATGACAGTGAGATGAACTAGATTACTTACAGCTCATTTTTCAGTTGCTCTGTTATCAAAATTAATTCTCTTAGTATATGAAATTTCTGTCTATAGGAAACCAGGTGGTTGTCACTGCATTTCAAGTGAAAAACACTCAGTATTTCATAAAGGTGATAGCTCTATCTCAAAGGTACTCTTCATATATTGTTAAAGAGAATTTTTATTAGCTTTTAATAGTGGACATATTCTGACAGAGCAGACATGAGTACCTGATTATAATCATCTCCTTAATTTTTTTTATTTACACACTGTTCAGTTCATTTACAGCACATCAGTTTCCACTTACTGCAGTGAAGTAACACACCTACTGACTTAAACATCAAGCCAAAAATTTAATAACTGTCAAAATGTCTGAAAAAAAATAGCTTCTGCATGTTAAACCCATCATATAAAATCTTGTAGGCTAGTCATACAAAGATAACAAATAGTTAGCAAAAAGATAATACTGAGCATTGTGTGACCTCTGACTCCCTGGCATGAATGTGATATTAAAATATATAAAACAGCCAAGAAAAAAAGAAATCTTATTCTACCAGTCACAAAACAAATCACACAACAGAGGAAACAAGGAATGGTATCTTTTTTTTTTTTTTTTCCTAGTTGTGTACTATCTTTTAGGAGAGGTGACGCAGCTATACGGAAATGATTAACTACATATAAACATGATAGAGCTACAGGACACATTAGAGTAGTTACTAGGTAACCAGTATCTTACTGCTAGTGAAAGTTTATTTTATTTTATTTTATTTTATTTTATTTTATTTTATTTTATTTTATTTTATTTTATTTTATTTTATTTTATTTTATTTTATTTTATTTTATTTTATTTTATGTAATAATAATAATAATAATAAAGTCACATGTTCACTGGCTGGTCTCTGCTAAAAATAACAAGATAAGATTTCAAATAAGAAGAAATCCTTTGTACAACCTATGCAGCACAGAGGAATCAAATAAACTTCTTTAAACTTGTATTTCTCATACAAACATACAAGTTCTTGGCTAATTTACATCAGCATAAATTTGTAATAACTTAGCTGGCTTCCCAGGAGATGCTCTAAATTCATAAAACTAAAAGGATAATCTGACCTAAGATGTAAGACACTATGTCATGTCAAAGGCAAAAATAAATAAATAATAATAATAATAATAATAATAATAATTAATAATAAACCCGCCCACATTCATCAAAGAATAATGTTAGACTGTCACTTAGTTTTTTAGTTTGATACACAAAAGGCAGCCAAATCATCACTCCATTGGCTCAGATTATTCAACCAACAGCAACCAATGACACCACCAAAGTCAATGTAAATGAACCTTTAGTATCAGGCCCAAAATTATTCAAAGTGTTTAATAATGCAAAAGGAGATGCATGTAGAACCTGTACTTAGTTTCCATAAAACACAGCCCAGCATTTTGCACCAAAATAGAATTTTTACCTGAGAGAACTTTATACCTATTGGTCAACATAATGGTGAATCAAAAGGGAAATATAATTTTCTGAGAACGGGAACCTAAACATGCACATTCTATACTCATTATCACCTGTAGTGATTCATTTCTATCTGTTTTAGTAAGAATTAGTAAGAATTTTATTTTTTTATTTATTTATTTTTAATTTGTAGAGTAGATACTTCAAAATAAATCATCTTCCTAATAATCAAGAGGTAAAGAAATTTTGCAACCTCTGAGAAATGCCTTTCCTTATCTTAACTCCAACAGTGACCTGCTGTACTACACTCAACTGTATCAGAACAGGATATACTGTCTTGCAGAAGGAAAAGACACAAAAGTATTTGTAGAACTGTTGGTCAGAGTAAGCAGCAAAGTGACACACATCATCAATAAGCTTCAAAAGTTCATAGCGGTTGCAGTCACAGAATAAGTAAGTAAGTAAATAAATAAATAAATAAATAAGAATTAAGTAAAAGCTGCCTTGAGCTCTGATCAAAGTACACTAGAATAAGAGAAAAGTCATCTGAATATACTAAACCTCAGCCAGAAACTGCTACCAGCCCCCAGCCAACTATTCAAGTAGCAGTTAGAAGAACAGATTTTCTGAGCAAGGAGCTATAGTAAGCATCACAAAGTTTAGTGTTGTGGACTACACACAGAGGGTAAGCTGGCTCCAACAGGACCCATAAATAAAACAGAGTGAATTGTGACCAAAAAAAAAACAGACGTAGTGAACAGAGGTGCAACCTCAGTCCTGTGACTGAGAACTACAGTATGAAACAAGTAATATGAAACAATTAGGAGGGAAAGACTGTATTATACCTTGGGCAATCATATACAAGCATGAGTGCTTGATTAAGCTTCTTTGTTGGTTTGAGACATTCCTGAAAGAAGATCCATGAATGCATCTGCACGTTACTGATTTGCTAATACCAGACAACTATTTTTACTATTTTAGAACTAACAGGTGTGTTGAACCTTTGATCAGATAATTATAGATCCGTTCAGATAATTATTGCTCCTTACAGTAGAGGAAAAATGCTTGTTCTAACAAAAATCTTGTAGAGGAAGCATCTGCATACTTGAGGAGCTGTCAGAAATCCAGGACTGCCTGCAGCTGGAAATAATCCATAGATTAAATCAATAAATTAAGACGAAAAATAAAAAAAAAAGTATCAAAGCTCATTTGGGTGGTTATACCTTCCCATAGAAACCATGTTGTTCCAGCTTTGGCAAATATGAGGAATAACTTCCCTATCAGTTCTTGACAAAATAAACTTTTAAGAATGCTTGTAGCAATTTGAGCTACCTGTTAATCCAAATATATTGTCACAAATTCCATTTACATTGTCCTACAGCACCAATTAAAAAAAAAAAAAAAGTTTTTCAATATTAAGATCATTACAACAAGGCAACAAAAAAATTAGTAATGATGATAATAGCACTTTCAAGTCTGAGGCAGTTTTCCTGTGTTTAAATCAATGCATAATATATCCTCTTGCTTGAAAAAATGAAATGTTTTGTTTAGAGTTAAATGAAAAATGTTATTGAACCTGAAGCCTCCGTATTATTTTTTCCCCTGAAGACACTAAACATTCTTTTTTGTTGGTGTTTTGATTCAGCCAGCAAAAAAAAGGAACACAATTATTCCAACATTTTTTTTTTAAATAGTAAGAATCTTTCTGAGCATTATTTTTTTAAGTACAAAAAGTGGCAAGGATCTGATCTCTATGCTCATGCATTTAGTTGTTCTCTGTTGTTCATAAAGTATTCCACCTTGTTTATAAATGTCTTTCGGACAGTACCTTTGTGATTAGGAAGTCTGACGATTGAAAATGCTGGCAAGAAGTTTGGGTACTGAGAGATACAGGTGAGGGGATAAATGTATCAAAGAGCAACGTCTTATAGTTCAGAAGTGATTAATCAGTCATTGGTCTAAGTAGTTAGATGATATCTTTTCTTCCATTTGACAAAAATAGGTTTGGTTCACATACTTCATTAGGCATGGGTTGCTGTACAAATGCTTGCTCGCCTTCCCATGAGATCAAATTGTGTAGCTTTACAGTCAGTGTAGAATTTTGCATTAGTCTTCTAGTTGTTTTATACTTTATTCTGTGATGATAAGATGATAAAATTTCAAGGAAATATTTGTCTCAGTGCCGTTTTTCAATCTTTATGGCATAGATCAATAGCATTGCAAGAACTGGCACAGTAACGCTGATGTAAATGTTGCTCTCTTTTGTATGTTTTTGATATTTTAAATGTGTTTATCTTGATCTTTCAGCAACTGTTCAGTCATTCCATTTAGTGAAATTGGAATTAGGACAAAGAGTTTAGAGATGACTTTAAAATGTGTCCTAACCTGTGTCTTTGTACATGCCAAAAGTAATTCTGGGTGAGATCTCCAGCCTTTTTGTGGTAGTGTTGAAGAGCCATACAGAAATTCTGGCAGCTAACACTTCTATAGGAATTCTTACAAGTGAAATGCCCCCTTCTATTTGAGACGTATGCATTGATATAAAAAGATAAAGCTTTCTAAGTGGTGAACACCCACCAGTCAAGTAAAAGGAATCCTATAGTTTAACAAGAAAAGTGCCTCCTAACTACAATTCATCTAAGACCCACTCCTGACTGCTCCCACTTTGAACAGAAGAATGGGAGGTCAGGAGCCTATAGGTTCAGGGCTCTGAGCCTTGGCCATGGTCAAAAGGCTAGTTTAATCATGACCAAGCTGGCGCAGCCAATTTTTCCTCTACTACCTGCTCTGGGGAAAATTGGCCTTAGGAGGTGTGCCCTAGCAGAACATTACTTCCAGTGATTATCAGCCACTCAGAAATCTCTGCAAGACTCACTACAATTAGTTATAAATGAAAAGCTACCTGTCTCTCATGGATTTGTGGGCAAAAGCTGATCTTGGATACTTTTCTTCCTCTTCCCAATGCAAATAATTCTAAATCAAACAAAATCAAAGCAGACTTGAATAGTGTCTCTCATTTCATTAGAGGATTTTTAAAAATGCGCATGTTTATGAAATTCTGAAAAACTTAATATTAAATGTTTTGTTTTGATGTTTATCATTCCTTGTTTCTCATAAAATAATTTCATTTGCATCATAGCTGCCTGATTTATATAATATATATATATTTGTGAATTGTGTATTAAAAATACTTCAAGTTTAATGAAAACCTTTAGATCCAAATCCTCCACTTGCATGAATTAAAAAAAAAAAAAATGACAGAAATTAGAATTACATTTATGGACATGAGTTGCAAATCCAGAAAGATATTTTAAAGAGAATTCTTCCCTTGTGTTTATTATGTTGAGAAGCTGAGTGTATTTTTCCTTTGACATCATGTGAGCAATATTTGAAAGAACAAAAATTATTTATTTCTGCCTTACCATGTATATAGTGTATAATCTGTACACCCTTACTGTGTGCACATCAGGAAGCAGTTCTTTACTGTGCCAAGTGACAGAGCACTGGAAAAAGTTGCCCAGAGAGGTTGTGGAATCTCCCTCATTGGAGGTCTTCAAAAGCTTTCTGGCCATGGTCCTGGGCAGCATGCTGTAGGTGTCCCTGCTTGAGCAGGTGGGATTGTGCCAGAAGTCCTTTCCAGCCTCAACCATCCCTTGCATTTAGATTGGAAACAGTTTTGGTGTAGGACCTGGAACTCTTTCTTCTACAGTGTAGTATCTCGTGAATAAAAGTAAATATTTCTGAAAAATGCTTATATTCTAAGTAATGATAATAATAATAAAAAAGCAGGCTCAAAGTATTTTGATGGAGAAAATTGGATGCACATACATTTCAGTATACAAATGGAAGCTTAAAAGAATTTGTCTTCTTGTTGAAGTTTTTGCTGCCTTTCTGGAGGTTGCCACTTTGGCAGCATGACTTACCTTTGAATTGCAGTAGTGTAATATGCAGTCTGTTGTTTGTTTCTCTGAAATATATAGACCATGGCAAAAGGAGTTTCTTCATTAATTCTGAATGGCTTTGTTTCATAAATTACCAGATTATGCTCATTTTAGTGTGGGGTTCTGGTGTGTACATTTCAGATGGGGAGGTAGGTTTAACAAGGAAATATCTTGTAAAATATTGGAGACTTTCAGATTATTGGCCAAAGTTCTAAAGCAGATATGTTAGGAAGATAGCCACTGTGTTTTAATTTCTGTCTTAACATCTTTATTATAGCTGATCAAAATGTTGATGAAACAGTTATGAGTAGCTATAGCAGCTACCTACTGCATTGTCATTGAAACTTTCTGTGTTTAAATAATAACAAAAGAAAAACAATCAAGAGGAAGGCATAAAATGACTAAAATTTTTGAGGGACAATGTTGGTTCCTCTGAGCACACATGCCTATTAAGTAGGGTATTTTCACAGAATCATAGAATCAATAAGGTTGGAAAGACCTCCCAGATCATCTGGTCCTACCATCCCACTTACACAAATATCACCCACTAAACCATGTCCCTAAGCACCACATCCAACCTTTCCTTAAGTACCCCCATGGACGGTGACTCCACCACCTCCCTGAGCAACCCTTTCCAATGCCTGACTACTCTTTTGGAGAAGAAATGTCTCCTAATTTCTAACAGTAATCTCCCATGGCACAACTTGAGGCCATTCCCTCTTGTCCTATCACTAGTTATCTGTGAGAAGAGGCCGACACCCAGCTCCCCATGGCTTCCTTTCAGGTAGCTATAGAGAGCAATAATATCTCCCCTGAGCCTCTTCTTTTCCAGACTAAACAACCCCAGTTTCCTCAGCTGCTCCTTATAGGACTTGTGACTCCAGACCCTTCACCAGCTTTGTAGCCCTTCTCTGGGCATGCTCCAGGGCCTCGATGTCTTTCTTGCAGTGAGGAGCCCAAAACCAAACACAGTACTCGAGATGCAGCCTCACCAGAGCTGAGTACAGGGGGATGATCACCTTCCTGGTCCTGCTGGCTACACTCTTCCTGGTACAAGCCAGGATGCCGTTGGCACTCTTGGCTGCTGGCACACTGTTGGCTCATATTCAAGCCAGCATCGACCAACATCCCCAGATCCTTATCCTCTGCACAGCTTTTCAGCCTCTCTGCCCCAGGCCTGTAGCGCTGCATAGGGTTGTTGTGGCCAAAGTGCAGGACCTGGCACTCTGCCATGTTGAACCTCATCCCATTAGCCTCTGCCCATCGACCCATCCTGTTCAGGTCCCTCTGCAGGGCCTTTCTACCCTCCGGCAGATCGACACTTCCCTCCAACTTGGTGTCATCTTCAAACTTACTGAGGGTGCACTCAATTCCCTCATCCAAATTATCAATAAAGAGGATGGGCCCCAACACTGACCCCTGGGGAACACCACTCGTGACCGATTGCCAGTTAGATTTAATTCCATTCACCACCACTCTCTGGGCCTGGCCATCCCGACAGTTTTTAACCCAGCAAAGAGTGTACCTGTCCAAGCCATGGGCTGTCAGCTTCTCCAGGAGAATACTGTGGGAGACCGTGTCAAAGGCCTTGCTAAAGTCTAGGTAGACTACGTCAACAGCCTTTCCCTCATCCACCAGGTGGGTTACCTGGTCATAGAAGGAGATGAGGTTGGTCAGGAAGGACTTGTCTTTCATGAACCCATATTGACTGGACCTGATCCCCACATGCTGTGTGATTGCACTCAGGATGACCTGTTCCATCACCTTTCCTGGTACCAAGGTCAGGCTGAGAGGCCTGTAGCTCCCCAGGTCCTCATTATGACCCTTCTTATAGATGGGCATCACATTAGCAAGTCTCCAGTCATTTGAGACCTCTCCAGGTGACCACGACCACTGATAGACGGTGGAAAGTGGCCCACTGATCACATCCACCAGCTCCCTCAGTGCCCTCGTGTGGATCCCACCTGGCCCCATGGACTTGTGACAGTCCAGGTGGAGTAGCAGGTCTCTAACTGTTTCCACCTGAATTGTGGGAGGTTTCTTATGCTCTCCATCCCAGACTTCTAGGTCAGAAAGCTGAGTACCCCGAGGACAAATGGGCTGACTAGTAAAGACAGATATAAAGACGGCATTAAGAAACTCAGCTTTTTCCTTATCCTCAGTAGTCATGTTCACCCCTGTGCCCAGGAAAGGATGGAGATTCTCCTTGGCCCTCCTCTTACCATTAATATATTTGTAAAAACATTTTTTCTCTTTTAACGTAGTGGCCATGTTGGGCTCATGCTGGGCTTTAGCCTTTCTGATTTTCTCTCTGCATATGCTGATAGTTGACAGTCCTTTCTTTCACTTGACATAAACTCTCTTTTTTCCCAGAAACTCAGCAAAAGTTCCCTGTTCAGCCATTCTGGTCTTCCTCCCCGTCAGCTCATCTTACGGCATGTGGGGACAGCCTGCTCTTGTGCCTTTAAGACTTCCTTCCTGAGGAGTGTCCAGCCTTCCTGGATGCCTCTGCCCTTCAGGACTGCCTCACAAAGGACCTTCCCTACCAGTGTCCTGAGCAGTTCAAAGTCTGCCCTTCATAAGTCCAAGGCAGCAGTTTTACTGACCCCCCTCCTGACTTCACCAAGAATACAGAACTCTAGCATTTCATGGTCACTCTGCCCAAGACAGCTCCCGACCACCACATCTCCCACCAGTCCTTCTTTGTTCATGAACAGCAGGTCTAGTGGGGCACCCCCCCAGTAGGCTCACTAACCAGCTGAGTCAGGAAGCTGTCTCCCACGCGCTCCAGGAACATTCTAAACAGCTTCCTCAGGGCTGTATTGTATTTCCAGCATGTCTGGAAAGTTGAAATCTCCCAAGAGAACAAGCACTGGTGATTGCACGACTTCCACCAGCTGATAATAGAATGCCTCACCTGTCTCCTCATCCTGGTTTGGTGGTCTATAAGAGACCCCCAACAGGATGTCTGTCTTACTGACCATCCCCCTGACCCTTATCCATAGGGACTCTACCTTATTCCCAGCCCAGAACTCAACAACACCAAAACACTCTCTAATACACAGAGCCACGCCACTGCCCCTCCTTTGTTGCCTGTTCCTTCTGAAGAGCTTATAGCCATCCAAGTATTTTATAAGTATTGATAACAACTCTGCATTTTAAAGAACTGGCTGAGGTTAGTATTTGGAGATGTATTTTGCTAAGACAACATAAGGTCATATTGTAAACAGAGATTAGTCAACTATTAAAACTGAAATGGATTTTTGCAGAGGTTCATGCCTGATCAAAAACCTGGTTAATGTTTTAAACTTAAGTTAAATATCTGCATACTTGCTTCGACCTTCAGTTGGGAAAATCAAGTAAGGTCATGAAGTTAGAAAGGTTCTCACTAGGCTGAAAAACATCTTACTGATGATCTGGTTTTGATACAAGCTCATTAAGGAATGCCAGATTCTATTCTATCATAATGGAAATACTATATATAAAACAAAGAAAAAAATAGTTTCTTTTTTGTTTTGCTAATTTCTTAATTTGCAAATCAAAGTTTTAAGAGCTTTTCACCTTTTCACCTGACACTGAATGACGTAACTTCAAAGTTTTACTGTGAAGGAATTTCTGTATTATAAGTTTGCTAACATTTTCAGAACAGACTTTCATATAGAGTTATCATTGCAAAGATGAAAAGAAACCTGTTTCATGAGCTTGAAATGGATTTCAGTTACTTTCAGCACAGCTACCAGGTCTTCATTTTTGAAAGGCCAAACACTCTGTTAGTATGTTTATGCTGCTAAATAAAAGACAGCCCTGACCCTAATGCGAAGGGCACTGACAAGTTAACACCACCTATCTCTGTCTAGAATGGACTTGCTATCTCCACAGTAGACATCTTTAGCTGTGGATCACCAGTGCACCCCATATGGTACCTTTACAGTGTTAAGCCATAATTATAAATTTTCCTCCCTCCCTCCCTCCCTCCCTCCCTCCCTCCCTCCCTCCCTCCCTCCCTCCCTCCCTCCCTCCCTCCCTCCCTCCCTCCCTCCCTCCCTCCATTCCTTCCTTCCTCCCTCCCTCCCTCCCTCCCTCCCTCCATTCCTTCCTTCCTCCCTCCCTCCCTCCCTCCCTCCTTCCTTCCTTCCTTCCTTCCTTCCTTCCTTCCTTCCTTCCTTCCTTCCTTCCTTCCTTCCTTCCTCCCTCCCTCCCTCCCTTCCTTCCTTCCTCCCTCCCTCCCTCCCTCCCTCCCTCCTTTCCTTCCTTCCCTCCTTCCCTCCCTCCCTCCCTCCCTCCCTCCCTCCCTCCCTTCCTTCCTTCCCTCCTTCCCTCCTTCCCTCCTTCCCTCCTTCCTTCCTCTTTAATTTGCTGTTAAAATACTTTGGAGAAACTGGGGGTACTGAAGGATTATGCTAAGAATGTATTCCATTTTAATGTGAAGTCCGTCTCTTCAGTTACCATAAACAACTTCCACTAAAGTCAGAGGAGTTCAGTTCTCTGTATTAACTGAAGACCTAGAGTACCTCTCAATACCATCATTCAGATAAAAAGACTTACCTTAGCTATCTTTAAAGCTGTGAGAAATGGCTTTTTAAGAAAGACATAAGCACTGTCTTAAGCAGTAAGATGATACTTGTTCTAATTAAGTAGTAAAACTTTTCAATATCAAGAGATGCTGCAGCTTTTCTAATGGACAAATTGTCACACTTCATTTTAATCCATTAAAAAGAAAAAAGAAAACAGCAAAACAAAAACAAAAACCTGTCATGTAATGTATAGTCTGAGGAATGCAGAAGATGACACTATAACTACTAAACAGACTAATTAGTTAAGTTTTGAAAAGGAGCAGTTATAGTAGTAAACATCTGGAACCAATCCATTTCATATGCTATTAATATCAGTCTTGAAAGTTCACATAAAGGAATAATACCTAGATTTGTTGGTTATTCTTTTGCTTTTGGAAAACAATTAAAAACACTTTAAAAAGAGGGAATTTACAGATTGACTAGCTCTTGAAATGCTCAGAAAGCAGTCTTGAGAAAAAATTCTCATATAGTTGATAGTGAGAGTGTATTTGGAAAACATTTATTAGAAGCAAATTTTTTATTCTAGCTTTTATATATTCTTTGACTGTTAACTGACTGTAAAGAGATGCAATTCGCATTCCACTGTGAAAAATTCAAGTGAATTTCCACTGACATGCAAAAATTACTTGAAATCTTATCAGTTTTAGAGAATAGGTAAGTGTAATCTGGGCACAGCTACATGTTTCTGCAAACTTTTTTTTTCTTTTTTTCTCTGAAAAGTTTAGTAACTACCTGTTCAAACCCCATGTGTCTTGAATTTGTCCTTGGATATCAGGGATGTGGAAACCATGGTCTAGCTTCAGACATCTAATCTGGGACTCCCTGGAGCCTACCTCCTTAAGTCACTCTTTACCCATCGCTCTCCATGGGTTTTATAAATGCTCTGAACTCAATGCAAGTTTCACGTTTCTGATAGCTCATCATAAACATTGTATTTGAAAACAAGAAAATATAAACATTGTATCTGAAAACAAGAAAATTCTATTAACAGCTGTATTAGCTGCACTAACCAGAGAGCAGTAATGAGGTGAATAATGCTAAGCAATGTTGATGCTGGTCAGTCAAGAAAAACTAAAAGATGTTACACACCAGCTGAGTATTGCTGCAACTCACCAATCAGACCAGCTGACGGAGGCAATAATTTTGTTCTGCTCACTAGATAGTTGTTAAGGAAAAGGTCAAGAGAATCCCTACAGTGAGGACAAATAGCCCTTTTGATTTACCATAATGCTTCAAAGCACAAGTAAGAGTGACAGACTATGTCACCAGCCTCCTAAGGTGCAACTTCATTATCAAGATCTGCAGGGTATGTTAAGTTAACTCTTTGTTGACTATGAATACACACAGCCAAAGCAAAGAGAGCTTTCACAAGATCTTACACAATGGTGTAAGGTACTCTAGGTTCTTGTGGGCCTTTTGAGGCTCCAGTGTTTTTTCTTGATGTTATGCTATTCATTGATGATGTTAGGGCAAGACCTTATATTCTGCTGTTTTCTTTCCTCTGATTCCATACCACAGCAGGCTTTATAAACTCCTAGATATTATTCAGAAGTAATTTCTTTCATTCACTTCAGGTTTTTGTTATGTCTGCCACATCACATTTCTCCTGTTTATCGTGGTCTTAAAAATGTCTGGATTTATTGCTAAGTTAGGTCAAATGCATGTAGCATATTGTTAGTCTTCTCATTTCCTCACTTGAAAACTGAACAAACCTTTGGGGCCTCCAATACTAACAAAGAGTGCTTCACAGTGATTTCCTGAAGCAATATGGTAACTGGCCATTCGCAGAAAAAAAAAAATCAAAACAAAACAAAAAAAAACACCTTTAAGAAATCTCTAATTGCAGGGTGAAGAAAAAATGATTTAATCTGGATTTACAGGACAGCATAGTTCAGAAATTCTCCTGTAAGATGGTGTATATCAAAACATGTCAAGGATATGTGTGCCAAATATGCCATCAGGATACTGATCCATATATTTATGTCCATGCCTAATACTGAAGTACATTTTTTAACATTTAGTGAATATGTAGTACTGTGTATTAGAATGTAGATATTCTTTAAGGAAAGGTATAGTTTATAAATGTCCATTTTCTTTTCTGCTGCACAATTAGACTTTTTATTACTTATTTATTACTGTGTCTTGCTCCCTGTATACACCTTGAATTAAGAACAATCCTAGCACTAGGTCAAGTCTATAGCTAAAAAGCTGAATAATCTGTGGCCGGGGGGGGGGGGGGGGGGGGGTGGGGGTGGCGGAATTAAAATAGCCAGAAATTGAAGATGTGAATATGTGAATATCCCAATTGGTAAGCAAATAAATTCTGTGTTAAAAAGAAAGGGAGAAAAAAGTTCACACAGTTGGAGACTGAATGCTTAATTCAAAATATTAGTTTTAGACTTACGTGCTGTCTTTTATACAGGTGGTTTCATGCTGACATGAAAGTATAATAATGAAGGTTAAACCTCAAGCATGAAATCTGACCATGACAAAGACATCCCAGAAAATACAGTGGAATGCTTGCAAAAAGTTCCATTTTCAAAAGTGCCCAAGTCATTAAAGAGCCCAATCTTATTTACTTTCAAAGAAGTTTAGATTGTTTAGAAAATGACACAGTCTCAAGGTATATTGACACTGAATGCTGTATGATCTAGAATACTTTGAAATTAATGTGAATTCAGATTGCTTTCTTTAATATCTAAAGTATGATTTCCAGTAGGCTAAGTTTAGATGTGGAGTTGAGTGCTTAATTTGAGAAAAACATTTGTATAATCTGACTACAGATATAAACCAACCTGTAAATGACTGAAAATTGACCTGTTGTATAAAGCTCTTTGATTGGAAGGTGCATTAATGTCTAACTTCCATATTTACATAAAAACAACTTTTCTACCTGTTAAGTTACAATGAAGGACTTTATAGTTCAGTGATTTCTAGACATCTGTTTATTATTTTTGAATGTCAAAAACTTTTATGCAGTATCTTCCCACAAAAAGATTGTATATTAAATGTCGATTTTTCTTTCTGTCTTTCCATCCCTCCAGTTGTCTGTATGCCTCATTTACACAGTTTTCACTATGCTTGCTAACTCTGAATACATTTGAGGGCAGAAAGTCCATAGGATAATCAGCCCAGATCCCTGAAACCATTTAAAAAGGCAGACTCATGCAAGTTACAATTTGACCAGAGCCCAATGCTGTCACTTTTACATACCAAGTTCAAGATAATTTAATCACATCATTTCTGGAAAGATAAATTTATTATTTCTTTCATCATAAATATAGTGTGGGCTTTTGCTTATCGTTAGAATAAAAAAGTGTTCAATTATGTTAAATATGACTGATCTATTTAATTATGGAATTAAAAATGCTCCAAAATGCTCTGTTCTTATATTGCATCAGTAATTGGAAGATATAATAATTTTATAGCCTTTGTAGAAGAGCATTTCCCTAGCTGTATTTCAGTTTTAGTAACTAAGACTGCCTGAAATGAGGTTTAATTTTGATATGGTTTAATTTTTTATTTAACAAATATATATATACAGTGTTGGTGGGTACATTGATAAACTCTGTAGATTAAATGGACAGGTGAAGCAACAGATGAAATTATCAGAGATGATTACTGGAATGTGTTTGAGTTAAGAAAAGTACAGACACTATAACACAAATAACATTTGACAGGCTTTTAGATTTGCTGTCCTAGTTTTTGGCTACAGCAGCAAAACAATGATTAAAAAAAAAAAAAGTTCTGAAAAAGTTCAGGCTTCTCTACTAAGTATTTCACAAGTGCAGACAAAAGTAAGGATCCGATCTTAATATGAATAATGATAAAGGTAAAAAGTTATGTTCTTGTATTTATATCATGAGTGTTAGTTAATTCAGAAATTTCAACTGATTTCTCTACAAGACCAGTCACTTGGGTACTGCTAGAGTAAACATGCTGTGGAATACCTTCATTAGTTTGATCTGGAAGACTTCATTGAAAGATTTTGATTATTGAATTTCTAATCATGCAAGGACTACTGGAAATCTAAATTAAATAAGAGACATAATGATGTACCTATTGTTATTAGAAATGTATAGATATGTTTAGAAGTGATGATTGATAAGATATAAATTATAATCATTTATAATATCTTGCACCTGTGTGACTGATTTGTTAATGAATCTGAGTAAAAAGTGAATGGTAAGGTATTCAAAAAATACTTGAATGAACTTTTTAACTAGATTGGGCCTACCTTAAATTAAAATTTTTCTCCCTCTTTGATGAATACATTTCATCAACCTAGACTCTTTTGCACATAGGTAGAAAAAAAATCTAAGAGAATCTATATGAGTATCTGAGTTTCTGACATACACTTCTTTAAGCCCTACTGGTATGTTTGTTCTAAAAAATGGTGAAAATATAAGCACCATGGAAGGGTTTGTAAAAGGCACAGTAAGGCCAATAGACAACAGAGGCTTTCTGAGTATCAGCAAACAAGATATATGTGAAAAACTTATGCTTGTTTTCACCTTCATGTTATGAGAAAAAAATACTTGACTTGGTTGACATAAAAGAAAGGAGGGAACTACCAAACAGAAAAAGTTGTCAGTGAGTCTAGTGTCAGTACTCACACATTGGTAGCTATCATTAAGCTAACTTGTCAAGAAAGAGGTACATGATAAACTGACACAATTAACATTTCTTTTTAATTAGTATCATTGTTGCTATTAAGAAAAATGAAGGTCTGGAGAGAGTTCAAGAAGAGATGAGCTATCCCACTGTAATTACCACAACTCCCAGCAGGGTCCTTCTCATCTGATTAACACCACAGCAGGACAGCTGTCCTAGCATACATCTATTTGCCAGAGTCATGGGGATAAAGCAAAGGTGCTGACTGAGAAACACAAGGGTTTCCTTGAACTTTTTTTTGCAGCTATACTTCATAATTTATATGCATACTAATTGGAGAAATACATTTGGGTCAAAGGACTAAAGGAGAGGAAGAAAGACTGCTAATGATAATTTTATATAACATAAAAACATTTTTTTTTCTGAAGAAAAATATTATTTCACCTAAGAAGCAGAAGAAATGTACTAAGTGGTAGAAATACAAAGTTTAATTATTATTTTTTTAGCACTACAGTGGCTTACTATTCCTGTATTTAAACAAAGGGTAAGATTTGTTCATTTGTAAATTGGTATTGGATGAATGTCTGACAATAAAACTTTATTAGTCACTTGCACAGAGGGCTTAAGACATGAGTATCTTGTTATTGTGTTAAATAAGGCCAGACTTTTCCCTCAGTGATTACTGGGTGAGATTTTCAAAGCTATTGAATCACTTTCTAGGTTTCTTCTCTATAGGGTTGTTTACTTCATCCTACTGTACTCTACTTACTTTACCTACTGTACTACCTACTTTTGAGAAAGAGATTCCACTGGAACCAAAATAATTCCTTTCCTGTTGTCTTTAAGTCCACTTTGACAAAGGAGAATGAATCCATTATCTATCCTAGATATTCTGTGCAGCATGTACCCTGCCAGTCAGTCAGGATGCTCCAAAATGACCTATAGTTTCCACTGCAATGTCCTAGTAAAACTGCAATATACCTGCTATCTTGAGCACCAATAAATTCATTGCACAATGTGATGTTGTTACAATCTTATTTACACAATTGAAAAAATAACCCTGATAACTTTGTTCTTTCAGAAATGTTTAACAGGCTGTTGATTCCTCTAAAAAGAATTAATTACCTAAAAGTTCATAAACAAGCAGCTGTATTTGTTATTTTGTCAATAAAATTTAATATATGTTAAACTAATTTTGAAATTGCAATTATCTTTTTATAATTGGCATGTACTGTAAAGTTTCAGTCCAACATAATTTGATTGAACATTATTTCATTAGGCCTCTAATTAAAATGCACTTGTGCAACCTCAAGGAGGCTCCTGCAAATATCTGTCTACTATGACAGAGTTTGAAAGAGCTGAGGTGTCAAAAGTGCTTGGTATATTTTCATCATTGCAAAGTTTCAGGAGTTATACTAAGCTAATCATGTTCCCACTTGGGCTGAGTTGATGGATATTTTAAAAAAGGAAAAACAGATCCCTCGTTTGTCAAAATTGGTTGGCTAGGATCTTTCCCTAAGCAAAATTATTGAAAAAAATAATAAAAAAAAGTCAGGCTGAACAACCTATTGAACTTTGTTAGATTCCTAAAAAAAGTAATCTGAGCATTGGTCTGTAGAGAGTAACTGCCAAATGGAAGTGGCAGTTTCAGGCACAGTGTGTTCCTACTTAGAAAAGAGAGTAATCATATATTCCATTCTCCTTTCATTTTCAAAATTAATTTTTGCAAAATGCCCATCACCAGGATACCTTAACAATGGTAAATCAAGCTGATTTTTTTGTTGTTCCAGCCCTCTCAGTCTCTGCTCTGCATAGTCCTGCACTATGTCTTTCTTGATAAGGAAATAAGCACCCACTGTGAAATTCATAGAGGGAACCATGCAGAATCATTGATGGTCCTTCTCTCTCTAAGTGTATTCCTAGTCTGGCACTGAAGTGTCTTTCTAGTTCCAGAAATCTGTTCATTGGACTTGGACATTTTTCTCCCTGTAAATGGAAATAGTGTTGTGATGGTGGAAAATGGTACATCCTGGTAAACCCTTCAAATTAAATTGGTTTGTTATAAAGAAATAGATACATAAGGAGAGAACCCTGGTGTTTTTTGTGGCAATGGGAAGTCTTTATGGTGCCTGGGAAAGACAAATATATTCCTATAGACACTAAAAAAAAAAAAAAAAAAAAAAGAACTTTAAAATTCGCTATCAAGAGTTAATAAGCACCTGCACAGTCTATAAAGAGAATTACTGCATGTTTACATGGATGATCTTGATATCATCTCAGGTACTCTCCCTCAAAAATCTAAGTTATGAACTCGAACTTTTTTTTTTTTTTTGACATGTTTAAGAGTTTTGATTTCAAATGACAGGGAAGTATTTAATGCTAAAATATTTACAAAATTCTGCAAGCTGAATATACATAGCCTGAAAAAAGAAAACACTCTACCAGGATAAGAAGAGGACTACTGTGTGGTTGGCTTTTTTTTTTTTTTTGTGTGTGTGTGTGTGCTTTTAAAAATATTATTATTATTATTTTACCAAAATACACCACATACATTGTAAATGCTGTTGCCACAGGTGTGCCGCAGATGAAAAACAAACTGATTGTAGAGTATGGCACTTCTGTTTCTCTAATTCCTTCAGCCACTGCTGCTCATCTTGCATATTTATTGGAAAATTATGCAGGTTTCTACTCACAGATTAACTGCAGAAGCATTTAGGGACAAAATGTATCTCCAATTACCCTTCTGCAATCTCCTGAAGTCAGTGAGCCCAGTTTAGCTTTGTTGATGAAATAGTGAACTGAATCTGGTCCGGTCTTGTTATATTTGGCATAAGTGATGCAAAATTACTAAAAATTTACAGCTAAAGCTTAAAGCTTTTTTCATGTTCAGCTTCTGTTTCAACAGTCTTTGTCTGAAATCTCTAACTGACAGGTAAGTTAAAGCAATGAAGCAAAATTCTCATCATGTCAAAACCTACATTGATTAAAACTAGTCAGAGGTTATATCTCATCATTTGACTGTCTTGCTAAACTAATTTTACTTTTTTAAGAGAAACAGGAAAAAAAGTTCTGTAAGTCAGTTATATCAGTTATCTTACTGAAATATTCCTAATATGTTTGGTGTTTTTTTTTGTTTTGTTGTTGTTTTTGTTTGTTTGTTTGTTTAGGTCAGTGAATAAATGTGGCTATTTGGACCCCTAAAATTGTTTATTATATGAAAGGTCATAACATTTTAAATAATTGGCTAGCTGTCTAACTTTCAGAATAAATTCAATAAGTCTTAGAATTCCTTTTATTTCTGTATATTCTACTTGGGACTGCACTAATCAAGCTAAGCCAACAAGATTTTTTTGTTTGTTTGTTTGTTTGTTTTTTAAAGGATTATGAAGGGTCTGAGACCATCTTCTCTGTTCCTTAAGGGCTTTGTGGGAGGATGGGATAATTTGCCTATCTTTCTGCATTTTCAAATCAGTGGTGATGGAATGAACTGTAGATTGATGATCATGTCTTTGAGCAGAACACTTTATATTTAATTCTTTCATCAGTTTGTACTAGCTAATTATGTGTGAGGAGTTTTATTCTTTGCTTTCAAAGACTTGTCAATGTGTGGGATGACAGTACTGAGGGATAGACCAGCTCTTTTTAATTGCTCCCAGCACTGAACACTCCTTTGGACATAGCTGGGATCTGCGATAATTTGATTCTCATTGCCCCTGACTATGCACTCACAGGGAACTGAAGGATCCCAGTCAACCCTCCAAGCTGATTCACACAAAACTTTCAAGATATTGCTTCTGTCTGAAAAACAGAGGTACTGATAAATTGCTGGCAATTTCAAAGCTTTCGTCATCTACATTGTTGCATATGGCAATCAGAGACAACAAAGAACTGAAGTACTTTCTGATCTGTTCTCTGTGGTGAGTTTTTTATTCTGAGCCTACAATTCCTGATCACTTTACATAAATAATATTTGGCCTAATTTGCTGTGTTTGCAAATTTTCTTTTCAATGAGTCCTGTTTGGGAGTAGGCAATAATGGCAGAGAGTAACTGAATTACAGTACCAATAAAGTCCTATAATGGCATTTTATTTTCTGATTATAAATTGTAATTCAGGTCCCCCAAGTTCAGATGAAAACTACAAACCATTAGATTAATTCTAAATATTATGTTAGGATTGAATGAAGGATAATAGTAATTGTTGTGTGTAATTTAAATCTCTTTTTTACTTTTGTTGCATGTACTTCACACTATATATAATATTCTGTGAAGAAAAAACAAAATGGTAACAGCCCACTAGGAACTTCCAAGCATCACATTAGCAACAGAGTCCTTCCTGTGTGTTATACATAAAGTAAGTGTTTCCTGGAACAAACTGAACTCAGGAGAAGGTTAAAGCTGCAGTACTGTTAAACAAAATGGAGAAGACTCCAGTTAATATAGAGTTGCATTAAACTTCAAAACTGTCAGAAGAAGTGCAAGTGTCCAAAGACATGCTTGTTATTTAAACATCCATTGTCTGGCTAAAGAAGATTTAATTATTCTATGTAAAAAGGAAACAGATGAAGCAAATGGGAGAAAGAATAATTGAAAGAGCCTAATGTCTGGTAGGTAAGGCACTTTTCTGAAAGACAGCAAATGCAGATTTCAGTTCTTTTGAACAAAAAAGGGATTGTACTTACCAGCACGCTATAGGATAAAAAGAGTCCAAGGCCACATCACCACTATCTATGTTTCATCTTGATTAGAATCCTACTGGTATGTTCAAAGGGAGTGCAGAGACCAGTGATGAGCCAATTCTCTATGTGGAGAGCTTTTAGAAATATGTTTATGAAGAACACAGAAAGTCTGAATTATCTGGTCAGCAGGAGAGACTGAGGAAGGGCTTTAAATGGATTACAGATGCAGAAAAGAGCCTTTTAATGGCCTTAAGGATTCACATTGTGTATGGGAGAAGAGGAAGAAAGGAATTGATAGTAAGGATATCTTGTATAGTCCCCATTTCAGAATCTTTCTTCAGGTCAGCATTTCTTGACACAGCTTTTCAGCAGTTGACAGGAACTTTTGAATCTGGTTATGCTAACCTGGAGCACCAGGATGACAGGCACCTGCAAACTGCTACTCTGTGATGCTGCAGGCTGTTAACTGTGTATCAGCCATGCTGAGATGTTCTTAAGTGAACCTATACAATTGTTTTCTTACTGGTTCTTACCAAATCTAAATGAAATTTTGATTGTTCCATACACAAAAATTTGCTGAAAATGTTACGTTTAAAGTTCATTACACAGGCTATCACGTATAAGTACAGTATCTTCAGCAACACAGTTTCAAGAAAGGAAGGAAACTAAAGGTGGTGGTGGAGAAATCAATTAGCAAATTGCAAATGAGCTCTTTCAAAAAGAGGTTTTCCCACTTGAATCTGAGGCTAAAAAGACTTCCTGAGTCACTCCTGTACTTTTGGTACAGGATAGGATCTCATAGCAATTCACAGAGCTGAGATGTAAAACAAATTGAAATGCTGTTTGCCCAAGAGCTAACGGTTATTTAAACTTGCTTTCATTCATTCCTGTGGGATTTTGCCTTTTTGTTTCCAATACCTGAGTCTGTATTTGTGTTATTTAATTACAAGGCAAATACTGGTGTTGTACTACATGTAACTTGGTGGGTAAATATGCAATCTAAAAATACATCTCTGTGCTTTACTGACAGTAACGTGTCAAGGTGCTGTGTGTGCCTGTGGCTTCCTGGGGCCAGGAGCTTGGGATGTCCGTGGCCAGGCAGGGCCCACAGGCAGGGCCCATTCCAACACCCCACCAGGAGCAGGGCATGGGGGGCACCAGGGCAGCCCCAGCCCCAGGCACCAAGCCCTTCCCTGGAGATGGGGACAGGCACAGATCTGCAGGTAGGAGTGGGCAGCCCCAGGCAGGTCACAACATGGTGGCTTCTGCTGCTCCGGCCAGGCCCTGCAGCAGAGCCTGGGCTGGAAGCAGCCCCCAGGGTCAGAGGATGGGCCTGGCAGTGGCCTCCCCTCAACATGGCTGGGGCCTTTCCTGACACCCGCAGGGTCAGCGCTGGCCTGAGCCCAGCAACTGAGGCCCTGACATCTGGCAGGCCCTGCAAAGACATGCATGTGGCCAAGAGGGCTGGCTCTGTGTGATTCTCTGAGTTGCCTGGGTGAACTTGATGATTGGACAAATGAAGGAAACCATTATTTTGAAAGTGAGACTTTATTTTAAAGAGAGTCAGCACACCATGTTAAAAAATGTTTTTAATGGAAGTTACACCTGCAAGATAGAGACATAATCCCCTGGGTTTTTCTGCTGTGATTAAATTATGGATTGATTTGGTCCACAGTCCTCTTATCAGTGTATTCTGCTCACATTAAATTCACAGTAAAACTTCCACTTAAAGTGCTTGTGTTCTGTTTTATGTAGCCTCTTTGGATTTCCTTTGGATCTGTGGAGGCTCCATCACTGATGGGTTTTATGTTTTTAGATAAATACCTGTTTGCATTTTTTTTGTTATCACAGCTCTTGTGTTGACAGAAGGATGGAGCAAGTGGCTGACCAAGAGCCGTTCTTTTCCAGTTTCACATGATGCACCAGTTCTGAAGAGGAAGGAAAGGGATGTTCACATTCGTGAACATACCTAACACCCTCACACTTTGTGTTCATATATTGATCAAAAAAGTCAGAAAGCTGAGGGTTTGGTAAATTCCTCAGCTTGTATTTCTGTTTCTCTATTCCTTTTTATGTTCTATATGTGAAAAAGAGCATTAGCCACATATTGCATGGGGAAAACTATCCACTGAAATCAGTGAAGTATACAGTTTGCACCAGCTGGGGAATCTGCCTCAGCATGTTTCAACGTTTGACAGAAAAACAGTTTGAACCACATGTGTTTTCACATGCTGCTTTGCTTACCTCCTTAGATATTTACATTTTGGGCAATTGAATTAATTGCCTGGAAAAGACCACTCTCAAAACATACACAGCAGGTGCTTCTTCAGCTTAGTTTACATTAATTGCTTTTTTTGCTGCTTCAAGAGTCAGCAACACACAATATTTTACAATTAAACTATCTTGTCACAATGGTTACGAAGTGAATCTTGTTTATCCAAGATGCCAATGACTGCTGATGTGCTCTTTTTTGGAGCCAAGGAAGTGGACTGGGACAGATCTAAGTCCGTCTGATTCAGAAACTGTGCTGAAAAACACATTGACTGGACAGGCAAAGCTAAAGGTTTGTAGATTGTTGTTTCTTCTAATTAAGAGAGTCAAAAAGACTAGGCTTAGTGAGAAAGATGAGATGTCTGTCGATTCAACTGCAGTAGGTCCTATTAGATGTAGCTGTATAGTCAGCATAGACATGGTTAAACTAGCTATAATGTATTTTACCAACAGTATGGGGTCTGCAGATACCTCTCTGAGATGATAGCTGCAAAATGATTGGTAATCTGTAATTTACGTCATGCTTTAAAAAAAAAAGTGTCTTTTTTTTGTTGATGTTGTTTTTATTTGTAGTTGTTGTTTTGTTTTAGCTCACTGGCTAAACAATACAATTCAGCATGAGTCAGGATGCAGGTGTCCACAGCTGTGACTGGGGTTTCACACACACACGCATTTGGAAATGAAAAATGAAAACTAAAGCAGCAGAAATAAAGTAATTGTCTGAAGTGATATTTTTTTGTTTGTTTATAAAAAAAATAAATGAGTGCTCCATTACTGTAGATCCCTAAAAGGTTATCCAACACAGAGATCCATTTCAAGAAAGTGTTCGACCATGAGCTTTCCATGTCTGTTTCTCCTTCCTAACCTAAGTGAGATGTGGCCATGCATTTGAAATTCAGATATATCTGACCGCTTTGCTAAAGAAAACAATGCACTTTAATGGAGGTCTTGGTCTTAAATTAGCATATGTTCTTTACTATTTCTTAAAATATTGCCTGACTGAGTGGCTGTTTAAAGATACTCAGAGGTCTGTATAATGAGTATTATGGTTGTTTGCAACTGTGCACTTCAATTATGATCATTCAATTTTTATTTTTTTTCCTCCAGTAGGGAAGTCAGACTAGATTTAATGATAAGGAAGAATAAAAAGAGAACAGTTCTGACAGTGAACAATGCATAAGCTTTTTAAAAGCCTGACATCTGAGATATGTATACTCTTTAAAAGCCAGTGTGTGGGTATGCCTGGCTCAGGTTCATCAGGTCAAAATAGCAGGTATTTTGTAATAGTATATGGATAAGAGAAAAGCAAAAACAAACAAAGAAAAACTGTTCTGAATAGTTACAGTATAGTAGCACTGAGGAATTAATGACATAGCAAAAAATCTCCTCTTTCAAATAAAAGTTCTTTGTAGTGTAAACTTGAGGTGTGGTTATCATTTATAAGGCTCAGCATTTAAAATTTCGTAAGGAGAAATATCATCCCTTCTGCCAAATCTTCACTGTTAACCTATCTTAAAACAAGCAAACAAGCAAAGCAAACAAACAAAACAAAACAAGCAAACAAAAACAACAATAACCATTCACTTTCTGTTGTCTTTGGTGTTTCTAATTCTCCAGTACACATATATAGAAATCCTAATGTAATTTAAGTTGAAGAAATTTCCTGGTCATGAAGAAACTTAATTTTAAAGTAAAGTTTACAAGCTGATTATGATCTCCTCTTACACAGTTTTTAAAGCGTTGTAAGTTTTTTTGTTTGGTTTGGTTTTTTTACACCATTGAAGCTGTAGATAACTGATCAAACTATCTGCACAGTGTTAAATATTAACAAAAAATAATGTTATTTAAAAGCTATCAACAATGTGCCTAGCCCTGTTCCCTATTAATTTGCTGTTGAAAAGAATCTGTTCATGTATCAGAAATTATAGTAGACCAACTTCATGTGCTTTTGAAGATGTTGCTTTAGATGTTTTATCAACATTTCATCATCATCATCCTGAAATTTATCTTAAGTTCACTGTCACCAAAGGTTTATGTATTGTACTCAAATAAACCATTGAACTGAAAGTTTTCATGAAAGCATATCATTCAGGGTCTTTATTTGCACTACAGGTGGTATTTGAGCCTTCTGATTATATCAAGTACAAGGAAATGGAGTGATCTTCAGAAGAATATTGTATCAAATTAAAGTTGTATGGTTGAAAATCAAAGTCAGTTCTGAAAAGGTAATTATTTCAATAGATTGTCTGATGATGATTGCTCGTGAATTGCTGATGATGGAAAATGTAAGACACAAACTGAGCCATGAAAGGAGCAATAGATTCATAAGATGTTTCAGACAGTTCTTGCAGAATGTAGGAAAAGTGTTAGAAGAATTAAAGACCAAAAATACTGGAAATTATTTGCTGTTTGTAGAAGACAGTGTCCTAGATGGGTCTTTTCAAAATGAACAAATGAACCAGTCTCTGTTCTTTCTGTTCTCCCTGGCTTTTCTTGTAAGTAGATGTCCAACTTACAGACAACAGACGTTTCTAAAGCTTTAGGGAGGACACAATTAGATTATTAATTTAGTAATGGGAGGCTGAAAAAGGCAGAACAGCTGTCTGTTTTATGGATGATTGTGTTTCAAAACAGCATAAGGAAAGTAAGCAGAGAAGGAATTTCTGTCTCTTTATAGTTCCATTGCCTTGAAAGTAAGCCTCATATGAAGCTTGTTTTTATACTCACAACAACACAAAAGGAAAAAAATTACAAGGAAGGAAGAAATGAAGGAAGGAAGGGAGGAAAGAAGGAAGGGAGGAAAGAAGGAAGGGAGGAAGGAAAGGGTTAATGTTTACATTTAATAAGCTCAGTCCTTTCTTTTTTAATAAGCTACTTAAAGGCTACCTGTATGCTGGGCTGCATTAGCGAGAGCATAATCAGCAGACAAAGGGCTGTGATTATCCTCTCTACTCCCTATATGTGAGTAAAGAGTTCATGAACTCATGTTTGGGCAATGTTTTAGCCTGGAGATGAGAAGGGTAGAGGGAATCTAGTTGCTGTTTTTAACTCCCTAATGACGAGTTGTAGTAATAACTCAGAGTCAAAGCCAATAGACAAGAGGCAATGGTCATAAGTTACAAAACGAGAAAATCCGTCTGCATACACTGAAATGCTTTTCACAGTGTGAATCGTAAAGTACTGAAGATGGTGAAAGAGACAACAGAAAATGTAGAGATTTTCAGAACTTGCCTGGATAAAACCCAGAGCAACCTGATCTATCTTTGAAGTTGTCTCTGCTTTGAACAAAGGATTAAACCAAGTAATATCTATAGATGCTACTCAAGCAAAGTAATGCAGCGATTCTACAGTTTTCTGTGCTCTTGAGTGTGTTGGAACTTAGTCAATGTTTCCATGCTAAGTAATTGTTTATAGTGATATATTTGTACACGAGGAAAACAAACAAACAAATGACAAGCCAAATAAACAAACACACACACACCTTCAAAACACATACTATCCTTCAGTTTCTTCTGTAAAGGAGATCCATACATAACATTGACTTTTTATAGAGCTGTTATTTTGTAAAGACTAGAACTACTGATGAATACCACTGTTTCCCAGGATAGCTCTCATAATGGCAAAATCATCTTCCTGCAACAACAAAGCACTTGCTAACCACTACAGTTAATTAGAATAAAATGTAAGCATAGTAATGTATTTAATTTCCAGAAGTACTATCCTTTTAGGAAGCAGCTATTTCAATTCTGAAATATAAAGCTACCAGGAATCCACAATATTACACCAACTCTTTTGCTTATTTTTATTTTGATAAACAGGTTGAGCAACTTTGATTCAAAATAATTTAATTATTCTGAAGCACTTCTGGAAACAGAAAAAATGGTAGTTGAAATTCTTCACAGGTTGATCTGGCACTACTGTAAGCTACTGTAATTAGTAAATCTGAAAAAGTATTAAAGTTATTTTCCTCAGCTTCAGTATACTACAGTTTATTAGTGAGACCGTTATTTATGCACTCCCTTGGGCCACTTTGCTCCACTTTGCACCTTGGGCATTTGCTTCAGTAAATACGAATTTTCGTCTTAATTAACAATACTGAAATACACTCATCTCTCCCACCCCCCCCAACTCCAAAATGAATCATGCCCTCAGAAATGTACCCCAGAATAATATCATTTTGAAGTTATTAAAAGCAAAGACTTTCCATTGCATCATTTTGTATTATCATCAAAGCTTCTTGAAAGACATTTAGTGAAATTTAATATATTGTGCATATCTTAATTAAAAGCATGAGCTAATATTAAAAGGCACTGAATGATTCAAAGTAAAGTCCATGTGAAGATTTTTAATGAATGATAATGATTTTTTGAGATTTATAGAAATTTAGAATGCTATTGCACAATATTAAGGTCAAAGTTACAGAAGAAACAATTTCAGATCACCTTTGTGTAACTACTGAGAACTGTGACCAGATTATGCATGATCATAACACTTTTGTTCAGTTCAGTTGAAACATGTCCTCTGAACAAGATTCTAGTGAAGTGAAAACAAGAGTTTAGCTTGCCAGCCAGAAGCACACGGTAACCTTTTGACCAAAACCACTTCAACCAGAAATCTATTAAATATACAGTCACTTTCATTTAGCAATATATAGAGAGAACAAAGTTACTGCTGCTGTATTGCAGTACAATACAGAGGAAACAAGCCTTAAAAATGCATCAAGTACTTTATTAATCTGCTTTATCTAATGATAAAACTGAGGAAAAGGTTTTTCCAGTAACATTTTCTCTCTTTTTTTTAATTCAAACCTACCTGTTGAATAGTATCAACTTTTGTCCTCCAAATTACGAGCATGACAATGATGTTAAGTATGTAAAGATGCTGAACTCGGGATTCTGATCTTCAAGTCAAAATATAAGTTTTGAGTTATTTGGCAATGTTATGAACAAACACTATCATTTCGCTCCCTGCCCTACTCCCTTTCTTCCTTTGTCCTCCTTTCCTGCCTCCAAATTCTGTAATCTTCACTCAAATACAAGAGAAGAACTCATGATACTGACAGTCCTTTTCCATCTACCCCTGTGTGAATACTACAGTGAGAGAAAGAAAAAGGCAAGGTCTGCACAGTGGGTTACACTTGTAATTACTGATCTTTCCAACCATTCCAATTCAAATGTCCTTAGGCAGCATTTCCAAATATTTTGAACTCAAGGAGAGGATGATTTCTTGCCTCTTGCACAGTTTTCAGATAAACCTGTAACAGCATACCAGTACAAGAAGAATTCAGGCTTCTTATATCTTCTGGAGGTAGCTTTCTTTCTGGGTTGTTTACCTGAAGAAAGGTCATGATAGCGTGCTGGGGCAGATGAGAAACTCCATGACCCCAAAAAAGAAACTGCAAAAATTGAATGTAAAATCATGTTCTGTATTCTGTTGTACAGTGAATTTTGCTTTCTCTGCATTAATCTTACTAATTGCCCATGCACTCATAAGTCCTAAATGATGGAAATGTGGTACAGCTGGTGATAGTCATTTTTTTATGGCAGTGTGGCATGGACTGGTGAATGTTTGACCGTGTGGGTCATTTTCTGCCATCTAGTACTTCTATCTGGCACAGGTTTCAATAATTTTAGTGCTGTTGGGAAAGGAAAGGACAGGTTGGCTACATGTCTCCTTGATGTATTTTTCCTTGGTAGCTAGCTGGTGAAAGCTGGACTGGAATAAAGGTGGGATGTGGGATCCCATGTTTGAGGAATGGGATGGGAGAGGACATCTGGAGAGAAGAAATGGAGGAGAGACATAAGTTTTCTCAAGTTTCTTTTACTTTTCCCAAATATCCTGTGGCATGTGCCTGTACAATAAGCATAGTTTTGCAATGTGCACAGGATCACACCTGGAGTGAACTTACACCAGGAATCAAGCAATAGAAACATGTCTAGAGGTGACTCATGAGGGAAAAGTAGCCTAAGGTAGATGGTAAGTTCTGTGTACCCTGTTTGGTGTGGCAGACTTAATGGATCTACTGTGTAAATATGTCTGAGTTGTGACCTTTTGTCCAGTCAAAAAATTCCAAACAAGTACGTTTTGCCTGACAGCTGACATATTGCAGCATTATACCAATCAATTTTACTACTCCATTTGTTCAGGATTTGGTGTGGTGGAACATCATGTTTCTACCTTAGGGAATTACTGTGCATAGCAGAAAACCTGCATAGCTTTATTGTATAACCTAAAAGGCAGGTAATTATAAATATAAGTATTTTTACTTTGGTACTTTTTTTTCTTTTTTTTTTTTTAAAGGCAAATACAGAGATATACAGGAGGGGAAAAACAGGATTCTGATAAATAATTCCTTCTTGTAAATTACAGCTATAAGTATTCTTAGTGAAATGAAAACATTGAAGTACATCACAAATCTTTCTGTGTACTTTTTAATAGCACATTGTTGACTAATCTTATCAGAGGATGTTGTCAAGGGTGTCTATTATTTCTTTATTTTACACAATATTGCAAGTGTTTGTGTTGGATGATATGTGTGATATAAATTGATATTATGGGGGAAAAAAAAAAAGGTAATAGGACTCATGCCCATAAACTGAACCTCTGTCCTGTATTCTACAGCTGCAGTCTGCTCACAGACTCTTGCACATTCACAGTGTATACTTTGTTATTTCAAGAATAATCTGGAAAGAAAAAAAAAAAAAAGATCCTGAGAAAGCCACACAAAAATACAAAAACAGTCTAGTTGTGCAGGTGCTGAAGTTATTTCTTAGAATTATTTTATAGTGATAAAAATTGAGTATTTCAATACAAACTAAGAAGAGTGACATATGATGATAATTACAAGACAATAGGTACTCTTTTGTGCTAAGGCTCATCAATAGTAAACTGCAATATTTTCTCACTTCTTTAAAGTTATTCTGAGAGGAATGGAGCATTTGGTGATGAAGTGTAAGAGATGATGTATAAGTTAGTACATCAGTGAACATTTGTAGTCATAACTTTTAGACTGCAAATCCATAGAAGTCCATCTCTGCTTTGGAAGACCAAGGCTTTTTCAAGGAATTTCCCACCATGCTATGACAACTTTTAGCTACTCTATAGCCATTTCCATAATAGAATCACAGAATCACAGAATGGTTGAGGTTGGAAGGGACCTCTGGAGAACATCTAGTTCTAGAGCACATTGCACAGGATCACATCCAGGTGGGTTTTGAATATCTCCAGAGAAGAAGACTCCACAGCCTCTCTGGGTAACCTGTTCCAGTGCTCTGTCACTCTCACTGTAAAGAACTGTTTTCTCATATTCATCCGGAACTTCCTCTGTTTCAGTTTGTGCCCGTTGCCTCTTGCCCTGTTGCCAGGCACAACTGAAATGAGTCTGGCCCCATCCTTTTGACACCCTCCCTTCAGATATTTATACACATTGATAAGATCCCTTCTTAGTCTTCTCCAGGCTAAACCATCCCAGCTCTCTCAGCCTCTCCTTGCATGACAGATGCTCCAGTCCCCTAATCATCTCAGTAGCTCTCTGCTGGACTCTCTCCAGTAGCTCCATGTCCCTCTTGTACTGGGGAGCCTAGAACTGGACACAATACTCCAGGTGAGGCCTCACCTGGGCTGAGTAGAGGAGGAGGATCACCTCCCTTCGCCTGGTGGCAGCACTCTTCCTAATGTACCCCAGGATCCCATTGGCCTTCTTGGCCACAAGGGCCCCTTATTGGCTCATGGTTAATTCACTGCCCACCAGGACTCCCACCCATGTCCTTCTCCACAGAGCTGCTTTCCAGCAGGTCAGTCCCCAACCTGTACAGGTGCATGGGGTTATTCCTCCCTAGGCAAAGGATCCTGCTTTTGCCTTTGTTGAACTTCATGAGGTTCCTTACCACCCAAGTCTCACCACCCATAATAGACTGCTTAGACTGACTTTTCATTTTTATTTATGATGTTTCAACTACATTACTTTTCATCTTCCTTGAGACATATATTGGAAAAGCTGGAGAAAAAAAAGAGGATGGGACCGATTCATTATCATAACCCTATTACTCATACCCTTTCTTCTTAACAGGGGACGTCTGTATCAAAACATCAGTGGACATCAGTTTGTTACAATGAATTGTTAGTATTTTTTTTTCCTTCTTCTTCATGCCAGTGTCCATTAACTTTAGCACTGGTTTTGTGTGTTGCTCTTCCCTTTCTCCACCTCCTCAAATCTCCTATACTCCAAGTTGTCTGCCCAGAAGCCAGACAGTTGTGTTAGCAGTACTGTGCCCAACTGAAAATATTTGTGTAGGCAAAGTGCCTCGGTATGGGAGCTATCCAGCCCCCAGGCTGCAGCTGATTTTTTTCTTAGACATGCTTGGAATCTGGGCAGAAGAGCTGAAGTCAGTCTACACATGCTCATGTAGACATACTCATTTGGAAATGAGAGGGCTATTTGGTTAACCGTTACTTTGTCCAGACTTGGAATACAAGTCTTGCAATTTAATGCTCATTTTTGGAACATATGTGAGAAACAAAGTTGTGTTTTTGCAGTAGAGAATTACTTTTCTGTATTCCAAGGTAGTTGTGTAGTCATAATAAGGAGAAATGCTAACTAGATAAGTGGACAGTAGAAGGCCTCACTGTTCCAAAATAAGGTAGAAGCTTGAGAAAAACAGGATGAGCAGTGTGACAATAGTAAAACAATGATCACAAGTTCTCAAAACGTAAGAAAGGAGAAATTAAAGGGTTGAAAAAAAAGAAAAATTGTACATATATGGTATAGAGGAGCGTCAAGTAGCTTGTGAACCTGTAGTACTCAGCCAATGAGGAAACAGGGGAGGTGATCAGGCGTCGGGTAATAGGGAATAAAAGGTTATGATTTGTTTACTAAATTGCGCTCCTGATTGACAGGATGCCCGCCATTGCAATCGCGAATAAAATAGCTTCACAGAAGATCCTTTCTGAAGAAAATTGAGATTTTTCTCACACATAAAACATGTTATTGGACCTCAGGATTTTATTACTGTGGATTCCTATCACAAAGCAGTGCAGTAGAGGATGTCATAACTGCAATACAAACCAGAGAAATTGATGATATCTGAGCATGCTAAAAAAAACCACCCTTCACAGATACACAAAGAATCCAAATTCAGTTCTTCATGCTGTTCACAGCTCATTTATGAAAAATACTTTTTTTTTAACCAAAATATGTAAGCTAGCTCTTAGATGTGTGACAAGAAATTGACAAAGTATGTATTTTTATGATGTAATGGGTCTTGCATTGTGAGCTTTTTGATAGTTTAGTAATTTTGTTTCTTTAAAAATGATTTCATCAAAATTTCAGTGTTTTCAAGGCCAAAGCTTGTTTTAGGTTTTACAGCATAATGGTGTTCCGTGTGGAGAAGGAATAGCTCTTTCCTATGATCATAGCTCTCTCTCTAAAGAAAAAAGTCTTTAGGGAACAGTATACAGTCTAGGGAATAGAGGTCATATGTTATTCAGTATGGTAACTCCTGAACAAGATAAGACTCAACAGAGAGAGAAGAGGTTGTAGAGCAAAGCTGGAGCCAAAATACAAGGAGGCTTTCCTTCTTGAGAAGAAGGCTTTTTCCTTCTTTTCAAGCAGGAAGCTTCTTTACAAAGTTAAATTGTCTGTGCCTCACATTGTTTTAATTAATCAGTAAAAAGGAAAGAAAAATGTTCTTTGCAGGTAAGTTTGTTTGCTCTCAGCTTTCAGAAACGAATTCTTTTTATTCTTTTCTCTGGTAGTTGAATAACTTCATAGTACTCCATTTTTATTATTTTTTTTCTCACGAAGATATTTATGTACAGCAAGCTAATTGAATCATCTCTTTAATAAAATAAACAGATCAATGTCTCAGAGTACTCCTTACCAGGGGTCATTTTCTCCAGCAGTTGTTTACCATCTGTGTTTTTTCTTTCTGTAATTCAACTTTATTTTAGAAAATTAGGGACACTGTAACTATTCAGACTGTTAAATGTTATTTCACCAGTGAGATTAGCAGAGGGAAAATAATATCTCTTTGCTTCCGTCTACTACTTGCTATAGCAGTTGAAGGGGGTTGCATTTCCTTTCTCGTGTGGAATTCTTCAGTTCTTCACCCATTAAGATCTCAAATACTTCAAATAATTTTTTTTTTTTTTTTTTTGTCTTTTGGGACAGTTCCCTTCCCTTTTTCCCGTAAGTAACTGAGACTTTGCTAAGTACATCCTACAAGTCTTACTCAAGTCTTTGCATTTATCCGTGCTAAAAGGAAATAACAAGCAAGAGCATAGGTAAGCATAGTTAGTAGCCTTAACTATTTTGTGAAGTAGACACAATGCCTAGAATAATTTCCAAGGTGTATTCAAGCTACATAATATTCCAAAAATTTTGGACATTTACAAGAAGCAGATAGCCAGTAACATCTTACTTAACCCTCCTAATTTTTCCTGTGGTCTGACTCTTCTGGGACATCTAGAAATGTACAATGTCCATATACAGAAGTGAATTTGGAAATTAGAGCATAGAACAGCTCAACAAGCAGCAGTGTGACCTACCTTACAGTGTATAATATTCATACATTATTAGTCTATATTTACAATCATCAGCAACCCAGGAATGTTGTCTGAGTGTTCTAGTTATCTGGAAGGTTAATTACTAGATTAATAACTCGCAGTATTCAACCATCTCTTACTACCCATTACCCAGTAATCATGCCTTGTAATTCTAGTAGTTATCTATATGATATTAGGATGAAAAAATGAGCACCTAAGCTCTAGCTCTAGTAGCAGGGAAAGATGAAACTGCTTCATAATCTGAGTTACTACTTGAGCCTTCTGTATATTTGAGTTACTAGTTGAACCTTCTATATATTTTGTTCTGTCTCCTTTAGATTGACTGTAACTGTTATTTGTGATTCTATGTTCTTGGGGAATTTTACATCTACTTTTTCTATTTTGCTATGTAGTTTTGAGTTATATTTTTACTTTCCACAATTAACAGTATTTTAAAATAATATTTTACAAAAAGGTTTATTTATTTATGTTACATATAATTATACTATTTAATTTTTTCCCTATAGGAAGTATTCTTTTTATAAGCCACCTGCTTCAAATTAGGTTATAGTAATTCTTTATTTATGCTGTATCTGATTAACGTTGTTCAGCATAAGGAACTTCCACTTACACAGTTACTAAAAAAGGCCATTTAAACACTCAGAAGGTAAAATGATATGTATTTACTCATTAAAAGGAGGGTTCTCATGGATAGAAGAGAGATTTAAAAAGTGAGGGACAATTGCCCATCTTTAAAAATTAAGATAAAACAATCTATGGCCTTCACAAGTAGACACTTGATTGATCTTAGGTTGTTTTTCTGTTAGTAGAGGTGATGTTAAAATTATATTACCCTAGATTTTAGGAACAGGACATTTTCTCTATCTTAGGAAGTACTGATGAGAACAAATTCACATTATTCTACATTGAATTGATCAAGTTGTCTCTGAATTACATTAGTTAGAAAAGACTAAAATGTTGGAAGCTTTTCTCAGCTATAGAATAAGTAGTGATTTTCTACCCCTTAGTGCTAAAACTATGGACTGGCAATGATTTTTAAGTAGAGTTTATTTATCTTAACAAATTACAAAAATATAGTGAAAATAAAGCAAGCTAGTGTGAAACAGTGAAATTCCAAGATGGAATAATTTAAAAAGAGATCTTCATTTATTGTACAAAACTTCCTTCAAATTGAGAAAGACATAGTAGAACTTGAGAAAGACATTCTGAAATAGGTTTGGAACAAAATCCGTTGACACACACCAAACTCCACTCATCCTTTAAATGATTATAGTCTAAAATATAAAAGTAAATTTTTGAAAACTCAGCCATTTGGAGAAAATATATTAACTTTTTTTTTTTCCTTTTTTTTCTTTTTTTTTCTTTTTTTTTTTTTTTCTTTTTTTTTTTCTTTTTTTAATATTTGGGTCCAGACTCCAGAAGAATATGATTTTGTAAGAGAGGTCATTGATAAATATATGTAATTTCACACCATCTTTAATCTTACAAGTTTACAAATCTAAATAAGCTGCCTACGCAAGCCTAAATCACTCAGATGAGAATCCATTGTTTTGAATGTATATCCCAACTAAATTTGAATACCAAATCTTGTATATGCTAATGTGAAAGAATTAAATTCCAACACTATGAGTCTGGCCTAAAATTGCTGAGAAATGAGTACAATTTCATTAACTTCTAATGAGAGCAGAAATTGTTCAATATTTCTTGGAAATACTCAGCATCTTGCAAGATAAAAACTATATAAATAAACCATAAATAAAGATTTATACTGACATTAGTTATCCAGATCTTATGAAATGCAATCTGTGACATGAGCTTTTGGAGCTTTGATACCAGGTAAAAGATAAGATAAGATTTGAGCTCATTTTAAAAGGGCAAATTAATTTTCTTATTCATGACAATCCCCAAGAAGCATTTCTCAAATGATATGTCATTTTCCTTGGAGAGTTTTACATCTGATCTCAGTTCTGCTAGGAATTCTAAATTTAATAATAATGCTAAACTACATGAAGTATGGCTTCGCTTAAATAATTTAAGCTTACTGCAATTATACTAATTTAATAAGGCTAATATATAATACCATTGGATAAAGTAAGAGAATGGAATTACAGATGAAACAGTTTTTTAGTTAAGAAAATTAGAAGGGACTATTTCCTATTCATATAGTGTAACTTTTCATTTAAACTCCACTAAAATTCTATTCTTCTGAGAGACTAAGCATTAATTAAAATACATAGTATCTCTAAAGCTAATTAATCATTTTAGTTTCTATATTTATACTCTGAAATAAGGATTTATTTTTTTAATTGTGTTTCTACAATAAGTAGCTTACCATTCTGTATTATGGAAATATGCAAAATATTTGTTTCAGTTTCATTTTATTTATTCATTTATTTTCTGTATGATCTATTGAACCAACCATTTTATATAACACAATTTCCCTTGATTTTCAATATGCCAAAACAGAAAGATCATCATAATTAGTATTCATTCCTGTAGTATTATGACATAAAGAAAGGATAGCCTGACTTTAAAATATCATGCATTGTTTGGACACAGAGACCTAAAATAATTATTATAATAGTCATAACTATTTTCTTTCTCAAATATATTATAATCATTTTTTTCTTTATATATTTCAAATCTTATCAGCAGCTTTTTCTATTCATTGCTATCATTCATAGTGAGAGCAACAATGACTGCACCTCTGAGAAATTTAGAAGAAATTATGATGGTGAGGAGGAAATTCATACCATGTTCTCTATAAGACAGGGGATGTGAGCAATTTAGGTATTCTGATATGTTCTCTGGTGGCTGCTGCCTTTGTATATTAACTATACAGATATATCAGTTTTCTAGTTTTGTGCATCTTGCTAATATGGGAATATTAGCTAGATTATCAAATCAGGTGTTTTCACGTCCTGTTTGTCTTCTTTTTTATATATTTCCATATTTTCATGCTTTTTTTTTCTATCCTCACCATCATTATACTTATTAAAAAGTGATTTCAGTAAGATTACAAAGGAAGCAATCTATACCAGAATGAGCAGTTGAATCCCTATCTCCTGAGGAATCACTAAGGACTATATGCAACTACAAAACAATCTTTCCTTCATAATATTTTTATATACAGCTTTATTTAATATCTGATTCAACTTATTTACACTGTTTTTCTCACTGATGTTAATAAGTCAGCTTATTAAATGAGAAAGAAAATTTTGGTCATTTCAGGAGATTTTACTTTATTAATAGTTATAAGCCTATCAAACAGCCAAGTGTTCTGAAGTCTACTTGATGACCTCATTTTTTAGCAGAAGTAAGGTTTATTATCAGTCAGGTTGTCTGTTTAAAATCTGATGACAACATATTTCCTGGTTGTTTATCTTCATTCTGTACAGATCCCTAATTCTGTACCAAAGGAAAACAAGAGCAAAATATAAATCTTTCAAGAAAAATCGAATTACAGTACTATAGAAATTAAATGTACAGGAATTACATTATGCAAGATATGGAAGAAAAACATTGTCCTGGTTAACTCATAATTCTCCCAATGAAATTTAACAGAAGAACCAAAGGTTGCTTAAATAACTGGTTTCTCAAATGATGGCACTCTTTCAATTCTATTTATCATAAAGAAAAGAAAATTGAGTTTCTAGAGCTGTTTGGAAATGGAAAATGGCATAAAGATGAAGAAAAAAAAATACCTTTGAATTGGAAATAACAGACTGTCTAAAAAGAGAGTGAATCTAGTAATGAGCTTCTATAGGGTGACATTTATTGCCTTATGCAACACCATATGTTACATGTAAAGGAGTTACTTTCTATCATCTCTCACACTGAAAGTGAAGAAGAGCTCTAACGAATCAACAGATCTAAGAGCTGTGACAAACTTCCCTGTCTATGTGGGAATGTGTTGGCTGCCCAAATGAATAACCTGAGTAGAATTTCAAAAGCATTTTATAAAGTTTTAAGATAATAAACTTAGAAGAATACATGGGGAGGGGAGCTGTCCCTTTTACAAGCAGGTCTTTATTTGACATCTTTGTTTGGAAGATGTATTGTTCATCTATCACTGAGTATTGTAATAGTGATGATATACTAGTGTAATATATTATCAGAATAACATCTTTCCTGTGATGTATTGCTAACTAGCACAGAGCTAGCTGTTGAGAGTTGGTTGTGAAGGCTCAGCACTTCTTATGGTGTTAAAAAAAAAAAAAAAAAAAAAAAAAAACTTTCTTTTAGGGGTTGAACACTGAAAAGAATGTGCAAAAAGGTGATGGTTACTTTAAAATTTGATAAATGGTAATGCATTTTCTGAATTTCAGAAGCATGAATTCTAGTAGTAAATCCAAGTAAATGTTTGTGGTCAGTTAGAAAAGATATTTCCTGAAGATAGTGCTTTGTGGTTTGTCAGCGGTGGTCTTCATAATCAATAAAACTTACATCTTAAAAACTTATGTTATGTAATACTACAGTGACTAACTTATTTGCCATTGATTACAGCGTCAACTTCTAGCATGGCAACAGCATAAAATGTGAGCCTAGTGTATTAAAAACGAGAGCTTTTTGCTTTTGCTTTTTTTTATTATTTTTTTTTAGCAGACAGATGTGATTTTCATAACCTAGATGTAAAAAAAAGTTTCATCTTTGTGCAGGTTATTAAGCAGATCTTTCTCAATCAGGAGAAATTTCACTCCAGTAATTCTCGAGTACAGCCTTTGCAGAAATCCATATCTAGCACCCACTAAGTTTCTCTGCCACAAACTGTTTAAGATGTTCCTTTTATTATGAAAGTTCTTTCTAAGTAAGAAAACGAAAGAAAGATATAAGTAGGTGAACAGGTCAAAATGAAAAGAACTGCAAAGAAGTGGACTAAGGAAGCTGGTCACTAGTGGAGTCCCCCAGGGCTCAGTACTAGGGCCAGTTCTCTTTAATATCTGTATCAATGATCTGGATGAGGGGATCGAGTGCACCCTCAGTAAGTTTGAAGACAACACCAAGTTAGGTGCGTGTGTCGGTCTGCTCAAGGGTAGGAAGGCTCTGCAGGAGGATCTGGATAGGCTGGACCAATGGGCTGAGGCCAACTCTATGAAGTTCAACAAGGCCAAGTGCCGGTCCTGCACCTGGGGCGCAACAACCCCAAGCAGCGCTACAGGCTGGGAGATGAGTGGTTGGAAAGCTGCCTGGCAGAGAAGGACCTGGGAGTACTGGTTGATAGTCAGCTGAATATGAGCCAGCAGTGTGCTCAGGTGGCCAAGAAGGCCAACGGCATCCTGGCCTGTATAAGAAGCAGTGTGGCCAGCAGGGCGAGGGAAGTGATTGTCCCCCTGTACTCGGCTCTGGTGAGGCCGCACCTCGAGTACTGTGTTCAGTTTTGGGCCCCTCGCTACAGGAAGGACATGGAGGTGCTCGAGTGAGCCCAGAGAAGGGCGACCAAGCTGGTGAGGGGTCTGGAGAACAAGTCTTACGAGGAGCGGCTGAAGGAGCTGGGCTTGTTCAGCCTGGAGAAGAGAAGGCTCAGGGGCGACCTTATTGCTCTCTATAGATACCTTAAAGGAGGCTGTAGAGAGGTGGGGGTTGGTCTATTCTCCCATGTCTGGTGACAGGACGAGGGGGAATGGGCTAAGGTTGCGCCAGGGGAGGTTTAGGTTGGATGTTAGGAAGAACTTCTTTACTGAAAGGGTTGTTAGGCATTGGAATGGGCTGCCCAGGGAGGTGGTGGAGTCACCATCCCTGGAGGTCTTTAAAAGACATTTAGATGTAGAGCTTAGTGATATGGTTTAGTGGAGGACTTGTTAGTGTTAGGTCAGAGGTTGGACTACGTGATCTTGGAGGTGTCTTCCAACCTAGATGATTCTGTGATTCTGTGATTCTGTAAATTATAACCCAGAAAATCAGAACTAGTCATAAACTGCATTACTGTGACCAAATGTCAGTACTGATGTTGATAATGCTGTTCTCAAACCATTTTAGTCATGTGCCAGTGAATCTTTAGAGGTCTTTTTCCTTCTTGTTTCAATGGACAATTTTATTAAAGGGCACCAAAGATTTGTAAAATAGTAACATAAAAACAACATAATATCAAGTCCTACCCAGTAATGTTTGTAGGTTATGTATTCTACTATAGAGTCATAGGAGCATTTTCCTTCCAAGACACGGCCTTTCTTTTTCTGTCCAAGAAAGAAGGGCAGAAAGAGAAAGAAAAGGCACAAGAAAATGAAGAACTACCAAGGTATGTCTGAGCATTACCATATTAAATCCTAATTTGGAACAGACCTCTGTCTGTATGAGAATGGATGACAGAAGGGGAAGGTAGAGTAGAATATCTGAATAGGTTAGGTTTCTATTAAGAGATGGGAGGAAGAAAAGAGGCTGGAAAAATAAAGAAGCACAAGATATATTTGTAATGATGACCTTTTTTTCTGTCAAGTAACATTCATTAAAAATTGCTAATCAGAAGCCACTATAAAGAGCAAGGCTGTAAGACACCAATGATTAGTTCCATCAAAAAGCCAGCTTATGTTTCTAATATCTCATATTTCGGTTGTTTCTAATATCTCATATTTCGGTCCCCTGTGTAATATAAGTTGCATCAGTTGACCAAAGGATTCTCTGATCTAGCCACTAATTTCTGATGTTTGATTTTTGTTTTTCTTTCATTTAGGTGTTATGTTTTTCTGTCTTAGGAAGTTTATCTGTGCCATACTTAGAACACTGCAGCATGATTCTGATGTCTGAAGGAACTCTTGAAGTTGCAAGCATGAATCAATGTTAGTTTGGGTAAGATGAACTATACATGGCCTGAAATTACCATTTTATCATCACCTTGAGGGGCCTATATTAAATTAAAAGGCTAAAGTGCAAGGAACACAGATGAACAGAATATGGCTTTTTGCTGGGAATTTGTACTGTATATAGAAAAGCATATTTTTCATCACAAAATTCAACATACATGCATATTGCAATGTATGCAAAACTGTAAAATCTATGCAAATGTATGCAGTTGAAGGAATAGCACATTTTGCAGCTGGCACTGCACTCTTTGTCAATGTCAGTTTTGTGACAACCTTTGATAGTGCATAGGGATTTCTTTAGTCACTTAGAGGTCAAGATAAACTGCTCCTCTCTTTCAGAAAGTAACTTCTGATTGATTGCACTTCAGTGAAAATTGAGCAGAAAAAAAAGGCTGTGTGTTATATTCCATTCCTTAGAGAACCAGAGGTTCTGTAAGAACTTGATAAACTAAGTGCAGTAGTCTTAAAGTTAACCTTGATATTACTGAGAAAATAAAATCAAGCCTGGTATCTCAGTAGTTGTCTTAACTTCTCATTGGTTAATAACTTTTAGTCATTTGTTAGAATAATGAAAATTTTAAAACTATAATAAGAACAAGAAATATCACAAGACTCTTTCTTATTGAATAACATTCTCTACCATCTCCTTTTGGAAATACATTGTGAGCATAAACACAATAATAATATTTTTGCTATTCAAGGAGACTCCCTGTTTATTCCCTGATAACTGACCCAAAAGTAAATAGCCAAAAGTCTGTGTTTACTGAAATGAAGTACAAACATAACATAAGAACATAAGTATGATGGGATATTTTGGATCATATCTGCTGTGAGTTGTCAACAGTAGCCTGAAACAAGTAGGCCATGTTCTGGAAAAGGTATTTTATCAGAGAAATTCTGTAAGTATATCCAAAAAGTATTTTAAAATTATGTCCATATGGCAATCCACATGCATGATTCAGCTTTTGGGTATATGAATTAGTTTTAATAAACTCCAAATGTGAGCATGCACAACAACCTGAAACTCAAACCACACTAACGAAATGCTGAGCATATCTTCAGCTACATCTGCAGTTTTCTATGTGTTAGTGATACAGACTAGCTAACAGACTAGCACTTGAGCTGAAGTTGCAGCTTTGAATTGTCAGGAGTGCCCACCCACAAAATAATGGCTGTTAGTTCCAAAATTTCCTGGGGATTTAGGTGGCTAAAGATGCAGATAAAAAGCTGGTAGTTTTTCAAAACAGAGACAAATGCATGGTCCTTATTAAATTCATAAGATGCTAGGAACTACTTGGGGATTTTCTAAAGCATATGTTTATATTCCTATACACCTAAAAAGCTTTAGAAAACTTCACTGTAAACCAGTCTAAGAATTGGTAGAATGGCCTTGAAAACAAAAATGCATTTGTTTTACCCATCAGCACTATGATCTCTTCTCATTTTGCAGGATTGTTCACCATGTTTTTGAACATCAGAAACAATATTCATTACAAAAAAAAAAAAAAAGTTCCTTTCTTTAGTGAACTGTAATTTAAAGGCATACATGTAAATCATGTAAATTAAGAAAGGATATAAGTGCTACCAAAGGAAAACAAATAAAAGATAAAAGTTATGAACACAAAGTTATGAAGAAATATTAAACTTTTTATTGTAATTTGAAAGAACACCTTTAAAATCACTGCTTTCAGAATTAAATAAGTGATCATAAATGCTTGAGAGTAGGGTATGCATCAGTATTGAGCTCTTCGAATCATATTTCTATGTTCTAAAAGCAGCAGTGTCCTGGATCTGTTTTTGTTTTTGTTTGTTTCTTTTTCTTTGTTTGTTTGTTGTTGTTTTGTTAGTAATGTATTTCCAGGAAATTGAATAGCTTTTCTTTAACTTGTAGTCTGATGTCAGAAGGAAATCACTATGGAACAGTAAATATGGAATATCTTTCTGCCACTGTTTTACTTACTATTTGGAAAAGGCTATCTTAATAACTACGGAGAAGCTACTTCCACAGAATAACAAACTGAAAGTGTAAGGCAAAGATCCGTAACTGATGTTTCTAAGTTTGCAGTTCCTTTTGTCTGTGAACACATCTGAGCAAGAAGTAAGACATTTTGAAAACAACATTGGAAAGTCAGAAGCTCACGTTATTTGTCCATAGTGAGCTGTCATGGATTATGTTAACTGAAGAAGGTAAGTGCTGGAAGAATAACCTACAGCTGAAGAACTCGGTTGACATCCCTTTTAAAAAATCATTAAAAATATCTATTAACAATGGTGCCACTGTGACTCTTCAGCCATGTAGGACAGTTTTCCATCCCAGAGTGATCAAAATGAAGGCTGTAGGTAAATATATATATATATATATATATAATGATTGGACATTAATAAGGAGCCAAAAATCTCACCTGTGTAAAATCACTGACTTAGTAGAGTTAGACCAAACATAAACTTGATATACAGTGTGATATTACAGAACATTTTAGTCCTTTCTACAAAACAAGAAATGCCTAAGGACTGGCATCTCCTTCAAGAGACATGTGGAGAATAGTAAAAGTGAGAGTAGATACATCAAACTGTGTGGCAAGAACGTAGGGGGACAAGCCATGAGAAAAACGTCTAGTGTAAAACTCTATGCTAGAAATATATGTTTAAATAAGATATGCAGGAACCTAAGTAACTGTCCACTTGATTACTTCCATTCACTATTCTTTCACCAGTTTCCATCCCCCAACTTATCCCCATGTACTTTTCCTCTGAAAAGAATAATTTAGAAACCTGAAGCTATTCAAGTTTGTTTTTGTTTGTTTGTTTGTTTACTTGTTTGTTTGGTTTTTTGTTTGTTTGTTTGTAGTCTAGCTGCACATAAATTGCCCAGATTGTTGTCACTTAATATATATATGACACTAAAGGAAGGGCAGCTGCTTATGGGTAATTACTACCCTTTTAAGGAGTAACATAAAACAGTTCAGGTGTCTCCTAGATAGAGGTTGAGACTTCAGAAATTCAGTATTCATTTTTGGTGAGCAATACAATATTGTGTTTGGTAAAATTATGTGCAAGTAATGGATGTTTTTCTACCTGAAGCACATCTCCATAGCCCAAATGACTGAAGTATTAGAAGCATTTTGATTATGCAGTCTGTCTTTTAATATAAATTGTTTCACAGCATCAGGTACTGAACAATAGCATAGGAATGTCTGGGAGAATGTCTGGGAAAAGCTGTGTGGGACTATGGAGAATACAGAGATGAGAGAAGTTATATCTGAAAGGTGCCAAAGGAGCTTTGCTGGGATTTTTTATTTTTTTCCCCAGCTTTACCTGTCATTTGAATTTCTGTTAAAGGAAAGAGTTCAGTGAATTACTCTTCACTTTTAGATATTTTTAAAAGCTTACTAGTTCTGGAGTTTTGATTACTTTTCTTTGTATTGCTAGCATTTAGTAATATGATGTGTCTTTCCATCTTACTTTTTCCAAAGAATTTCATCAACAAAAATACAGGTCACACATGAAAAGTAATAAAACTTCTGCAAGTATTAATGAGTCTCCTCAAAAATCCCTATTTTTTTCACTTTTTTGCTATTTTACACCACTATTCTGAGAAAAGTAAGATGGGTTTATTTTTTTCTTTTTTTTTCTTTTTTTTTTTTCCCTCTTTTAAAATAGAGGGGAGCTGTACTGCAAGAGAAATGGCAAAAACAAAGCAGGCAAATACTTCCAGATAGATCTCTTTGAAGTTAGTGTGAGTTTTACCCATTGCCTTTGCTTAGAACAGGAATGCTATTTGACAGTGCTTTAAAGTGATATTCTACAGAGTATTCTGATGCTTTATACAGCAATTCTTTGCCTATTTAGATGATTTACCTCATAATTTGGCTGCATCTCTCTCTGACATTTAGAAGACATGAGATTAACTTTTTTTTTATTGTACAACATGTATTAATCCTTCCATATTCCAGGCTTGCACAGACTGCCAAGTTTATTTATTTTTATTTTTTATGCATCTCTTTTTGTATATTTATGCATATCTTTTGTATATTTTAAACAAGTGGGTTTCAGTGGAAAGAGGGATTTTCACTTGAAGGAAGGTTTCAGATTTTTTCATCATTTTTCTTATAATTTCGTCATTACATCTGATGTTATAACAGTTGATCCAGCTACCTCAACATGAAGAAAACAGTAATCAGTCAGAGTGGTAGCTGGTGGGAGAAAAAGCAAGAGAAATGACAATTTATCTCCATAGTACAACACTTCACATTCCCTTGAGAAGAGAACATCTAGAGAAGTAAAAGTGTAAGTGAGAAGACATAGGTTGATAAACAGGAAATGGAAGTTTTCTATGCTTCAAACTTCCATCTGCACAAGTGCAGAAGAGAATAAATCTGTCCTTTGAAGGACTGGTTGCTGAGAGTTCCTCAGAAACAAGCCAAAACATACCTCTTATTTTGATCAAAGCATAACTGACAGAATGTCAAGTTTTTATTTTATTTTGTTTAATTTCATTTGAAGCATAAAGTTTTCAGTTTACATGCAAAACATTCTGCACAGTTCCACCATTTGTCCAAAGCAAACAGAAGTAGTGCTTCGTCACAGGTCAGCTGTTAGGATGGGGTATGGAATCATGCATTTTTGCATTATCTGCAAATGCAGCTTCTTTAACTGGATTGACTTGCAGTCAGATATCTTTTATCTAGCATACCCTTAACATCATTATTTGTTAATTTGAGTTTTATCTTCCTCTCCAAGATTTTCAAGTACATAGATATGCTATTTAAGGTAGTCAGTGGAAATTGTAGCAGATAGACACATCAGTGTGCATATCCATGGGAAATCTGAAGGAACCAAAAATCACATCTCTCCTCAAGAGCGATGGAGCTGTCCACGCCTATTATCATCAGTGACAGTTCTGCCAAGCTCTGCATTAACCTCTCTTTTATATTTCAGTACTGATGATCACTCTAGGGAAGTTCTAATTGGACAGCTGTGTGAAACATGGCTGGGTTCCTCTCTGCCAATATGGAAACAAAATTAGCTAAAATCTATAAAATGCTACTTTGAACTTTGTTTATTCAATTTAATTTTTCATTGCATAGTTGTGATTGTGAATTGACAATAGTTAAATGATTCAATCTTTTTGATGCATAAAATGGACAACAAATACAGGATTATGAACCTGTAATTGCTTTTCAGTTCTGTATGGTAAAAAAGACTGAAATGTCTTCATCCTTTTTTACTCTCTCAGACACTGGCGTCAGAGATAGGAAGAATCTGTCCCAACGTGTTTCAGTGATATGGAGAAACTGGACAAAACATGGAAATAAAACCTTTTACATGAATATTCACTGGTAAATAAACAACCTGGATTCAGCTGCATTCCTTTGTGTTCGTTTTCCACACAGTTTTGAGGATGAAGCTCTGTGTACAGAAACCCCAGACAAGTTTTATATCTTATTTAAGATTTGCTTTATCCTGTACTGAAGACTTCATTAGAGCCTGTGCTGACCTTCTTCATGGAGAGTGAGTTTATCTTTCATGGGCGTTATTAATACCATGAACTTATTTTGAATCTGTATTGCTCATACATCAGCTAAAAACCTAATCCTGAACTGTTTTAAATGATTTACAATGACTGTTCATTTTGAATTTTATACTTCACTTGAATTTTAATTATTTTTGTTGCTGAAGTTATTAAATCCAAAAAGCCCACTGTCACTAACCTACAACAGCTCACATCTAAAGTGTTCTTACTGAACAAATGCTTGAAGGAAGAATGTGACAATTTGAAATAATAATTACTTTTAATTACTTTTGAGATTGTTGCAAACTTTGAATTGAATATAATGCTAAATATGTTGTTTTTTTTTTTTTTTTTTTTTTATCCAGTATGCAACCAAGCTAAGTAATAAAAAAGTGTTGCAGAAAGTATGGCAAATAACATTATGTATATGTCTTCTGATTAATGTATACAATAATGTATACAAGAATAGCAGTATGTCAGAGTTGTCGTGGTACTTGCAATATGGCCATAAGGATTTTGCAAGATTCATTGAATGGGTTTCCGTAAGGACAGAATTAGTCTTATCTAACTTTACCCAGCTGAAGGGTAGGTCTCTATTCTAAGCTACCTTCTTTAGAAGGAGCCCTTTAGAAGGGTTCCTTCTAAAGTCAATGAGAACTACGTACAACTCCTGAGAATAATCTCTTTAAGGGGCAGACTGAGACAGGTAGTGTGAGCTATCTTCAAACTGTACTTACTCTTATTACTGTAGAGATCATAGCATGGACTAGAAGCTCATTTCTCAGGAAGGTAAAACTTTGATGAGATCTACTCAGGCCTAAGTGCCTTACTGGCTACTCACTCAGAACTGTCTTAAAGACTATTTTTGAATAAGTATTTGGTAATTAAGTTGAATGGTGACCATAGAAATTACTAAAATCTATTTATTGGTAAAAAATATATTCTTAAAGTGTTGCTTTGGCATTTTACCTACAAAAGAATGTGTTTTACATGCAATAAAAAATAAAAAATAATAATAAAAAACGGACTTAATTAGCACAGTACACTGTTACAGTTCAGTAAGCATAAAAGCTAACTTACATTAAAGAAAAAAAGCATAACAAAAAAGGAACATGAATAACACCAGTTTTTACTGAATTCAGTTTTTCAGCAACTTAATATCTGTAGCACTCATTAATATTATAATATACTATTTTTAAAACTCTCCTTTTTTTTTTTTTAAACAATACACAAACACAAAAGATCATACTAGTTCTAAAGGAGATATTATAGTCTGTTTTGTAGATACTCAATTACAGACTTTTAAATATACAAATTATGTAAATGTCTATTTGGGGAGTATTTACAAAATACATTATTGACCCAGTAAGCCATAACAGCTCCAATCTGTCAGAGAAATACATATTTAGGCCCTACTTAAAATGCAAATTATTGGCCCAATAGACCGTAACGGCTTCTTCAGAACTGTTACATTCTATCATGGAAATCCATGGTTGGGGACTTGCTGGCTAATGACTTTTGTGTGAAAGCTGCCTTGGAAACTGTCCTTAAGTACACAAATTTCTCACATGATAGAACATAATGGCTCTTTTTCAACAGTTACTGACTACAGAATAGTATTGGGTTCTATTAGACGTCTAGTCATCAGATCTCAAACAAAAAATGCACAGATGTTATACAAAGATATCCATTGGCTTCAGATCTCCCTCTAATTTTGCTTTAAACAATAGATGCAAATGTACAGTAGCTATTTTTCAAATAAGACTATTTATTCCTCATGTAAATGAGGTTACATTGAATTGTCAACCTGTCATTAGTGGGGTTCCCCAGGGCTCCATTTTGGGACCAGTCTTCATCAATGTTTTCATAAACAATTTGGATGTAGAACTTGACATACAAAGACAGTGAAAGTTCTGGAAGGCAAGATGTATGAGGAGCGGATGAAGTCAGTTGGTTTGTTCAGCCTGGAGAAGACTGAGGGGAGGCCTCATGATGGCCTACATTTTCCTCCTGAGGAGAGCAGAGGGGCAGGTGCTGATCTCTGCTCTCTGGTGAACATCAATAGGACCTGAGGAAACAGCTTGAATCTCTGACAGGGGCAATTTGGGCTGAAAAAGTTCATTGAGATCATGTTGGGCACTGGAACAGGCTCCCCATGGCAGTGATAATGGCACCAAGCCTTGCAGAGTTCAAGAAGCATTTGGGCATGCTCTCAGACACATGATCTGAGGTTTGGGTGGTCCAGTGTGGAGCCAGGAGTTGGACTCAGTGATCCTTCTGGGTCCCTTCCAACTCGGGATATTCTATGATTCTATGTGGATTTACAACACCAATTCTAGAATGAAGAAACTTAAGGTGATACTGAACACACTGAACATTATTTCAGAAAATTGTAAATTTCCTTATTACTAGGGAAGCAAGGAGAACTATCACAGTTATTCTTCACTCTAGACTGAAATTAATAACTGGATACAGAAATTAATAATACATTTATTATTAATAAATACAATTAATTAATACAGAAATAATGGTTGTTCAGTGAGAGAATCTGCTTCAGGTATTTATGCCTCAGTAGTAAATCATTAGCTAGTGGCTGAATGCTAAGAGCTTTACATACGTGCATACCATGCTATCTGTGTTAAACAAGATTGTGGTTTAGAACAGGAAATAGAGCAGAACTGCATCTGCTCTGGTATCCTACATTAGCCATGGGGATGGCAATCTAATTGGCAAACAAGCTACATTCTCACAAACTTTGCATTCTTTCAGTGCACCAAACTTAAAACAAACTATTTTTTTTTAATTCTTATTTTGTGCATTTCTTTTCTTCCTCCTTTTATTTTTTTCTCTGAGTTTTTTTGGAAGCATGAAATCAAATGATGTTATTTCTCACTGCTAATTCCCTTCATATTCTCTCATCACTCCAGGTTGTTTCTCTTCCTTTTCTGTTTCCTTTTTCATGCCAGCATGATTCCCTTGTCACCAACTTAAGGGGAAAAATAACTTTTAGGGTATTTCATCCACCCTGTTGCTCAGTGGAGATAAAATTAACCTATACATTAACAGTCTGTGTAAGATCCTCCCTTTATCAAAGCCATAAGGTGTGGTTATGTGAAATCCGACATCTCCTCCAGGCAAGACAGGGCACTTTGATCAGGACTTTGATATCAGTCTCAAGTGTTAGCTTACAAGCAGGCTGAGAGCAAGCAAACAGGTTGGATTGATTCATGCAGGCAGTCCAAAGGCACCTTAGGTTTCTCCTGTTGAAAGAGCACTCTCCGTAATCTGTTAAGATATTACTTTAAAATGAGAAAAACTTGTTTTCAGCTCATAGTTCTGGTCTACCTGACATGAACCAGAGACAGCTGACAGGCAGTTTTCTATACATCCCTGCACTACAACATCTAAAGGAAATTGTATCAGACCTGGTAACCAACTAAAATAGTCCTGAATGCCTATAGCAACTATTCCCTGCAAGATGGTTGGTGAGTTTGAATTTTATCACCAAAGACTTGCAAACCTATTTTAGGTTTTGGGAAGCAAATTATACAAAAAGATATACTGTATGCAGATTTGTTAATCATCACACAGCTCCCAGTGGAGACCTTCAGATAGCCTTTTTCCCTTTAAATATAAAATTTCCTAAGAAACATTATTTCTATGTCTCCCTTATCACCTCAGTTATTATTAACTTCCAAGCTCATGACCTGGTGAGATTGGATATATCTCAAGATAAAGGAGTTTATTGAGGGCCACACACATTTTTTTTTCCGTTAAAGTTAGTATGGTCTTCATTGTTTTCAAAGAGACTTGATCAGACCTCATGACTGAAAAAAAAGGACATAGCCTAGTGTTAAGATACTGCAGACACCCTTTCCATCCCCAGACACAGGGCCTAAGCAAACATGTCTGACAAAACCTCTGTCAGAGTTCCCCTATGCAAGGAATTCTCCACAATGTAATTGCAACCAGATTGCAACTTGAGAGGCAACAACAAACCAGAAAGTCACAGGAGAATTTATGTCTCCATAAATACACTTATGTGTGAACAATAAGAATTCAACCTTGAAGTGTGCAGTGCTACAAAGCACTCAGAGCATTTAAGAATCAGCTTCCAACTTAAAAGCCAAGTTTGGGGAAAGATATAGGTCACACGATGTGATGGACAAATGATATTGCCTAATCTATTTTGACAGAGGTTCTTCTTTTGATAAGAGTTGCTAATCATATCTTATAAATTTTAGTGCTAACTAGAAAGCTGTGAAACCAGAAAACTCATTTTAGATCTAGTGAAAGAAGGCTAGGAAAAACAACAACAACACAGGATTCATCTATTGAAATGCAATTCATCTATATTTTTTTATTATTTTTTTTAAAGCCTCAAGGAGCACAAAAGAAAGTCCTTTTGGATAGCAAAGACAAGCATTTATACATCACATCTGAAATACTTAATTGAATGAGTTATCTCAAGCCTAAAATTATAAGATTAAAGGAACATAGTCAATTTGAATTTTTTAATGGACTATCTCCTTTTTAACCTTGTTTCTGATAGACCATGTTTTAAGTAGTCTGTTGTATTGGTATTTTAAATCCTTAAATATATTATAAAGGATCTCCTACTTAACAGCTGATATTTACAGTACCTTTTCTGTGAGTATGAAATGGATATAATAGAGCTT